>NC_139942.1:26445242-26447742 GCF_963454915.1 Gymnoscopelus microlampas | reverse complement strand
TAGCTAAAATCTAAAATGACACAAATGCGTTCCCAGAATGAATGGGTTAATACTGCAAAATGACACAACTCCTGTACAACAATTCCATATCAGTGAGGTATATGACATTTATTTTCTCAAAGTTCTCTCTATTTTCTTCTCTGCTCCATTCTGTACCAGGGACCATGTATGGTCCTATGGACATAGATATATGTCTCTGACATGCCAAATCAGATATTGTAAATACTTTTCCTCAGAGTTGCAGCCTCCTCGTTTGTTTTGTTGACCCTATTCGCCTCCACTCGTCCTCTGGGGTTGGATATCTATACTGAACTCAAAGTAAACGAGCGACATAATGAGATGGCAAAAGTTGAATTAACTAGCACACAAACTAAGTTTGAGTGTTAGTAGTGGTGTCAGCACTATTTTTAATCTCATCATATGCAGCGTACAGAGCCATGAGGTTCAATAAGCAACAATGTTGACAACACACAACAAACAGTGCTGTCCGTGGTCCTGAAATAACGGCGCTATGTTTGAGATGTTACAGTACAGTGCTGTATGCTGTACAATGGGGGAAAGAGACAGGATCAAGCTTCAAATATTTTATGGGGGAAATGTTCAAAGAAGGTGTTTTCTTGTCTGTATGTGACAATTACTGTATAGCCTACTATCTCTCAGCCAATGTTTTTGTTGTTTTTCGCTATTTTCTACATTGAATTGCCTTGTTGTAGAAATGTGCTGTACAAATAAAGTTGCCTTGTCTTATTTTCTAGAGGGTAAATAAAACGTAAACTCTTTTCCCTGTTGTACCCCTGCAGCAGCAGACCTGTTTTGAGCTCACCGTTGTGGCATTGTTAGGGTGCAAGATTAAACATTCATTCCAGTGCTATAACGCTTAACAGGCTGCCTTGGTGTGCCTCACACACGCACCCACACACCCACGCACGCGCGCACACACGCCCCCCCATATGAAAGGGTGAAGAGGTACATCTGTAAACAGACGTGGAAAATGCGCATGTGACTGTGTGAACTCACGGATAAACATAATGCACACACTCATACGGGTACTGCCCACAACACACACACACACACACCTTAGCAACATGGCGGATGCCTGATAAATGGCTGTCCCCAGTGCCTATATACAATAACCACACACACGCACGCACACACACACACACACACACACACACACACACACACACACACACACACACACACACACACACACACACACACACACACACACACACACACACACACACACACACACACACACACACACACTGTAGCCCACTAATTCCTATTCATTTAGAACAGCCACCAGGGTCCGGCCCAGCCCCAGACAACACACATTCATTATTCAGCTGCTTGCTTTATGAATAGCTTACAGGTGGATGCTACAACAGCAACCATGCAACACTGCTCATAAATCACAACACACACACACACACACACACACACACACACACACACACACACACACACACACACACACACACACACACACACACACACACACACCTTTTTTGCTTCATTTTCGTGGGGATTGTGCGAGCATGAGGACAGGAGGGACAAGTGTGTGTGTGTGTGTGTGTGTGTGTGTGTGTGTGTGTGTGTGTGTGTGTGTGTGTGTGTGTGTGTGTGTGTGTGTGTGTGTGTGTGTGTGTGTGTGTGTGTGTGTGTGTGTGTGTGTGTCAACTGCCCTCCGTGCACTTTTCTCTGGTTGCTGTTTAATTAGTAATGAGGACAAATATTTGTTTGTTCCTAGAGAGAGAGATAGAGAGAACTAGAGAGAGAGATAGAGAGAACTAGAGAGAGAGAGAGAGAGAGAGACCCCCTGGACTAAATTAAACTTGCTTTTCTTTCTCTGTCAAAAAACAAGCTTGTCTTCAGTGTTGTTTGCTCTCCATGGGCGATCTGTAATAGAGAGGCCTAATGTGTGTGGGGGGTGTGCGTGTGCTTGTGCTTGTGATGAGAAGTGTGTATGTGCAAGCGTACACTGTATGCACATGCATTTTGTACACAAACGTATGCATGCGGGGTTGGCGTGTGTGTTTCTGTGTGTGTGTGCGCGCGAGTCAATTCACACCAAACACAAGAGCAGCTGTTTAACATAGTCTGGTATAACTAATAGATCACACCGTGTTACATTTGTCAATGTGACACTTCCTCCTTTATTGAGTTACACTCCAGGGCTTTCTCTCTTCTCTTCTCTTCTCTTCTCTTCTCTTCTCTTCTCTTCTCTTCTCTTCTCTTCTCTTCTCTTCTCTTCTCTTCTCTTCTCTTCTCTTCTCTTTCTCTCTCTCTTCCCCCTTCTCTCTCGGTCTCAATACAGGCTCTATGCACAGCAGCCATATTGGAAAGAAATTGGGCCTCTTCTTACTTCCTTCACAGGTGTTACCAATGATACTAATGAAGGCTCTGTTCCATTCTGGTCAGGGTGCTGATATCGTGCATGTTGGCTCACTAGAAACACTCCATTTTGGTTCCCAAATGGCCCCTTATGGTGGGTGTG
>NC_139942.1:26412742-26440242 GCF_963454915.1 Gymnoscopelus microlampas | reverse complement strand
ATATGTTGCAAACACTGTGTGTGTGTGTGTGTGTGTGTGTGTGTGTGTGTGTGTGTGTGTGTGTGTGTGTGTGTGTGTGTGTGTGTGTGTGTGTGTGTGTGTGTGTGTGTGTGTGTGTGTGTGTGTGTGTGTGTGTGTGTGTGTGTGCGCGCGTGTGTGTGTGTACTTAAAGTTTCAGAGCTGGTGCATATTAATAGAAGCAGGTTAGATTGAAATTAGAGATGGAAGATGATGATGATGATGATGATGATAATAGAAGCCAGATCATCCAGGAACAGCTTAATGAGATGATAAGCAATTAAGATCCAGCTGATAAGGCAGATCCCTGCTAGCGGGCTAAGAATAGACCAGGGGGGGGGGGGGAGAGAGAGAGAGAGAGAGAGAGAGAGAGAGAGAGAGAGAGAGAGAGAGAGAGAGAGAGAGAGAGAGAGAGAGAGAGAGAGAGAGAGAGAGAGAGAGAGAGAGAGAGAGAGAGAGAGAGAGAGAGAGAGAGAGAGAGAGAGAGAGAGAGAGGGGCAAGGTTACTTTCAAAAGGTAATGGAATTATTATTTAATGAAGAACTGTTTCTTTTTTATATTTTGATTTGTCTCATCTATGGACCTAATTATTATTTTTGGAATGATTGACTGTCAGAGTTGAATGCTCAAAGATATATACTGCCGTCAGTCTCTTAGAGTTCTCAACAGGGCTGAAAATTAAGGCCCGGCCCTACTGTAACTGGGATGGCCCGAACAGGGCCCGGCCCGAACAGTTACCATAATTTTAGGCCAGAAAACCCGAAAAAGTGTCATTATGTGCTTAATGTCCTCAATGTCACGCATCCAACAACCTTTGAACTGAGAAGATTGGACCATCTGTTTTTTTTAATAACACGGGTTAGGAAGGTCGTACTTGATAAAGGTAAAGTATAATGGATACCTCTACCATTATTTCACACGTGGCTCACTGTCAGCAGAAACCTCTTATCTCCATATTTAACTTTTTGTGTTTTTTTATAAATTATCGCTCTACTTTTATTAGGGCATTAATTTACGAAAAAACACGAAAAGTTAAAATGTGGAGATAAGAGCTTTCTGCCTGACAGCAACGATTTTCAAGTGACTTGAGCATGAAATCTATGTACGATACATGGCCAAAGCTGTGAATAGACGACGACGTGCATTGACGGCGGTATGGTCCTTTAATGCATCAAGATTATTGGAACATTAAAGCACAATGCCAAAGCCAGGCAGTCCAACAAGACAGATATGTGCATTATGTGCACACAGCCGCGGCTCTCTATTACGGCTACCTTATTAGAAAAGCTGGGGTCTATTTACTATCTATCTGCCCCCTGGGCTGCATGCTGTCTAAAGACAGACACACAATGAGTCACCTTGTCTAATGACACCTTGTCTTTCCTTCTTTCTCTGTTGTTGTTTTTTTTAATCTGTCTCTCTGTTTTTTAATCTCTTCTCCCATGTCTCAGCGCAGGCATCCATCTTTCCAACCATTCCTTGCTTCACATTAGATTGAACCGATTTAAATATCTGCATAGACTCGTGCGGGCGGGTCGTTTAAGCATGCATTCCTTCTCGTTTGTAACATATCATCAAATTAAAAGAAATAAATCAACTTCCGTGATTGGAAAAGGGGATCGAATCGTCTCTACTATCCCTGCGTCCAGGAGATTGAAATGTTTAAAAAGGACGGTATGAAAAACCACTATACAACCCAATTTGCATGCACGGTAAAATCTCCAGGTTCAATTTATGCATTTGTAACTCGGGAGAGTCTACAAAATGTAACCAAATTGACATTTACGGGTTACATTTTTACAGTCTCTGAGTTAATGGCGGTTGTATCTGAGTGGGTAGAGAGAGAGAGGCTGTCTGGGAATTGGAAAGTGGCCGGTTTGAAACCCCAGCTCACCCAGGCTATGTCTGTCAAAATGTCCCTGAGCAAGACACTGGGCAGACCTAACCGATTAATGGCATCAACTGCTCCTATGGGTAAATACCAGTGGTGGAAAGTAACTAAATACATTTACTTAAGTACTGTACTTCACTACAATTTTGAGGTATTTGTACTTTACTTGAGTATTTCCAATTTCCAATACTTTTACTTCTACTCCACTACATCTCGGATCCAAATATTGTACTTTTACTCATTCAATTATTTGAAAACTTTAGTTACTGTTACTTTGTAGATTTAGATTATTACCACAAAACGTACATTAACCACTTCAGCCCAATATACATTTCGGCCATTTGAAATCTACAAGCTCACAATGCGTCACGATGCGACGCATTGTGAGCTTGTAGATCTGCTATTATCAAAAGATTTTTACACATTTGAAAACTTTAAATGTGACATTATGCATAATGAGTACTTTCACTTTTTTATACTTGTTGAAGTACATTTTGATACCAATACTTTTGTACTTTTACTCAAGTAAATTTTGAATTCCGGACATTTACTTGTAACAGTATTTCTACATTGCAGAATTGATACTTTTACTATTAAGGGTGACGTAACGGTCACATAACCGTCATCTCCAACGACAAACCCACTATGACGTCATCCTATTGGTCTATAACTGTCCATCGACTTCAGTCTTCAGCCGTTCATTATAAGTTCATAAATTCTCTTTAACAGTCGACTAAGCTGACCTTCTTACAGTCTTAGTTAATCTTTGATTAACCTTAGGTTGCAAGCTATTAAACCCCTAACTCTAGTAGTAAGGTTCATCCACTACTGGATTCCACCATTCTAGCATAACTCCGGTAATTAAGCTCATCATTACAGGAATCCCACAATAGGTTCTTCAAACCAATTCAACGAAGACCGGCCTGCCGCACCTAGCGGTTCCCTTAACATTTACTTAAGTAAAAAATGTGAGTACTTTTTCCACCACTGGTAAATACAGAGGTAAAATTCCAGGTATGTGCAAATGAACGCGGCAAATGCCCCAACAACAACAACTAAAGGAGACACACATATTGTTATTGTTATTAACGCTCAGGGTTTCACAGTGTGCGTTTGCGTGGCTCAAGGCTTTACTGGTCGACATGGACAACCGTCTCCCCAAAGGTCCAAGTAAAGGATGGATGCAGGAGTTGTTACTTAACAGCAGCCAGAGCAGAGACATTAAACTGTTCATCCCCCACATCTCTCCATGTCCATCCCTCCTTCCCACCCGTCCTCCATCTTCTCAGTCCCTTGACTGCCTTGTAGTTTAAATACACACTTTCCTGACAACGTGGCATTGATCCTGGCCCGCCCTACACACACACATGACACACACACACACACACACACACACACACACACACACACACACACACACACACACACACACACACACACACACACACACACACACACACACACACACACACACACACACACACACACACACATACCACAATATGTCTAAACCCAGGAGATTGTTCTGTTAGTAGTGGATTAAAGGGGGACAGGACACTAAGTGGTGTGTGTGTGTGTGTGTGTGTGTGTGTGTGTGTGTGTGTGTGTGTGTGTGTGTGTGTGTGTGTGTGTGTGTGTGTGTGTGTGTGTGCGTGCGTGCGTGCGTGCGTGCGTGCGTGCGCTCGCGCGCCCGTGTGGTGGCCAGCCAAGGCCAATAAAGGGAGTATGTTTTATGACAGGTGGAACGAGCGCAGTGAGCAGCTGCCTCGTTCTATCCAGCTCAATACCTCATCTCACACACCAAATTGTGCTGTGCTCTGCACACGCACACACATTATACGCCAATTTGTATTGTGTTGATGTCTTGACGTGTCGTGCTCACACGTATGATGTTCAGAATGAACTTCTTGTTACGGCAAGAAAGGTACATTTCTCCATGAAGAGTAACGGTATTAGCTTTTATAATAATGCACCATCATCATTACGATGACTTTACCCTTTCTAAAGAGACCCCCTTTTGGCTAAAACGGTAAACCCCTAAAGGGGGTTTCCATACTGGAGACCTGGTGGTTTCACATCCCCTGTGCTGACGTCTGATGTCTCTATCACCGTCCCCCTGTGTTTTGTACTGGTCTATTGTTTAAACCTCTGTGTCCCCAGTTGGCTCTGTAATTAAGCATTACAATGGACTGGCAGCCGGGGACACAGCACGGCTAATTAAGTAAGATGAGGCATGCCAGCGATGTGTGTGGATGCACACAGTTTTCCACATCAGAGCCAAACCCATGTATTTATAACAGTGAATTAAATGTGATTTCTGTTTTTTCACTGTAATAGTCCGGTGACACTACGGTGTGTCTACGGTGTTGGGTGGCGAACATATCCAATGTACAAGCTCTGTGATGAGCTTGTAGATTCTATTTTTGAAACAAAATAAAATAATGATATGATAAATCGGGATGCCTGGTTGAAAGTGGTTCAGTCTGACTGTTGTGCTCCTTTCTATTATGTTGGCGTGCTAGTAACTGGCCGTTCCTGGGTTTTGAACAAGCTCTGGATGAGTGCATCTGTTTAAATGCTTATAAGGGCCCCAATCTTCCATGGCCTAGCGCCAGCGCAATGATGTCTTTCCCAAGACGCACAGGAATTGTGCGTTGTTTGTGCCGACAGCAAATGATCTAGCGCCAACTTTGCGGGCGGAGGTGTGTTGATCTTAAAATGAGGTGGCGTAGTGCAACTAGGGTGCAGTACTATCTTCCCCACTGGTCAACTTAAGACCAGCTTGGAGCTCGGCTTATTAGCAGCGCAGTGCGCAAGTGTTTGGTTTAGTATCTACATAGCGCAAGGATGCTCAGTGCACTACAGGTCACCATCAAAGGGTAGATGACGACGCACAGTGTACAAACTCAAAGCCATCCATCATGCTTTAATAACTTGTTTAAAAACAACCAAACTGAGAGAGCATTTTTGAGGAGCAGCAGCACAACTTGTTTCATTCCATTCGATCTGAACACCGCTCAGTTGCGCGCCAACAATATCCGAATATATAAATTAAGCATAAGACTCCATGAAACAATCCTTTGTGATCCTCAGTGTGTAATACTGTGGAGACATCATCCGGGTTGTTACTGACCCCCTGGAAAAGTTGACCTTCAAGACACGCAAGGCTTCAGCATGACAATGTCATCATACTTCAGCAACTTTTAACATGTTTGAATGTTGTCTCTTTGTGTGAGAAAGGAGAGATCATTATGCTTCTTCAGACTTTGCAATTAGTGTATGTCAGTTTGAACACACAGACATACATGTACGTGCACACACACACACACACACACACACACACACACACACACACACACACACACACACACACACACACACACACACACACACACACACACACACACACAACAAACGCCTGCCGCTGATGGCTGGCTTGTCCAAACAACATGCTCCAATTAACAGCCCCAGCATTTAATGGGTGTTTGGCGGACCCCCTATGCCATAAGCACAGCCCCTCTGAGCCCGGAGGAACCTTTGGAACTGGAGAATCAAAGACTAGAGATCTCTCTTTGCCTGCTCTTGTCGATGAGGAAGTAATTGGGCTGACCCCGTCACCTCTCGTGCCTTCTATCCATGATGCATGCTATCTAAGCCACACCTACTGGACACACCCACTGTGCTAACAAGCACCCAGGCCCACACACACACACACACACACACACACACACACACACACACACACACACACACACACACACACACACACACACACACACACACACACACACACACACACACACACACACACAACCGCACATGCGCACACACACACAGACAAACATGTTTCATTAGTGCCTGAGGTGTGCTCATTGCTCATTAGAAACAAATTGGGGGGAGAACAGCATGGAGACAAGATGATGGGCCACTAAAGTGGCTACTGACACACACACACACACACACACACACACACACACACACACACACACACACACACACACACACACACACACACACACACACACACACACACACACACACACTTTCCAAAGGGGGGGGGTGGGGGGCTTTGCCAGGCTAACACAGTTCATCCTCATCCGTTAACCTTGAGAGTGTACAAATGCAACTAAATGGGCCCATGAGGGTCCATTTGGTTGCTTTTGCACACGCCGAGAGTTACAAACGTATAAAACACTGAGGAACACTGACTGATTGACTGTGTGTCCTACAACTTGCTTTAAGTAATCGAAAGAAAAACTAAATGCTGCAGATACTGTATGAATATGTATATGGTTTGTATATGGATATACGTACATATACAGTACTACAAATGCCTCTGTGCATGACTGCGTCTGTATACACCCGTGTGTACGGTCGGATAGGCAGTTGAACCACCGATCCGACCGATGCAGCTGTTGGCATCGTATGGAGATCCGGTTGTCCAGAACCGCCGATTCGATGTCCATATATGGTCGGTTGGATAGGCGGCTATCCAGAACTGCCGATCCCACACACACAACAAGGACCAGAACAACACAAAATGTGCATGTATGCATGTACTGTACTGTACCCATACACATGATAATGAACGTATGGATGGCCTGCATATGGCTGTAAATGATAATACCCACGGCAGCCATAACCCATTAAGACCTGATTCTACAGATGTCTTCTAAATCCTAACTGCTAAAATACCGATTTTTCAAAAATAGCAGCAAGCTCATAGCACGTCACTTCGTGCTGCGCTAAGAGCTTGTAGATCTGCTATTTTTTGAATAGCCAACATATAAAATATGGTTGAAGTGGTTACACAGATGCTTTCCCGTGTATAATGGGTTAAGTGTTATTCATTCTATACAGTCTACAGTATGCTAATGAGGAGACTTTATTTACTACAGTTGGAGAGGAAAAGAAACCCTCATAAAAACCGCGCCACTTCATTGCAATGATATTGAGGAATAAATATGCTGTTTACAATGTTACCAGGTGTAAATATGTTTCCCTGTGCATTGAGGAGACAGGCTGACTTAATTCTCCATCAACGTGCATTAAAACAGCACTAGCTTTTTATGATGGAGAGCGTTTTTATAGGGGACTGAGACTTTATTTCTAGCATCTCTATAATTTGCAGATGCAAATAATGGAGACACGCACCTATAGAAACACACACGCACGCGCGCACACACACGCACGCCCGTGTGTGTGCGCGCACACACTTCCCAACGTACACACTGACTAGACTATTAAGCCTGATCTACAAGCTCACAACACGTCGCAGTGCGACGTGTTGTGAGCTTGTGAGCAGGCGGCAAGGGTTCAGTCTTGGAAATGAAGCCAATGCGGAAGTAATACAAATGCTGCAGTTCTCATTAATGATTCCCCAAAATAAATGGAGACTTGACGCAACTTTACACTTGGTTTTATTACCTTAGTAAATACAACCAAGTCTTTATGAAAAATAAAGACTTTATGTTTTTTCATTCGCTAGTTTTAAGTCTGATATGCGTTTTTGTAAATTATGGTCCCAGTAATTAATAATGAAATTGATAGCACACTGCGGTTGCACTCGCCGATAGGTGACGTCACGATCCCTTAGTCCATATTTGTTTTACTGTCTATGGTTGTGAGCTTGTAGATCGGCTATTTTCTGTGCGCAACTAGGTATATATTAGGCATCACTCCCTCTCTCTCACATACAAAACAGCCAGGCTGTTAGTTAATCAGACTGGTAGATGGAGTGCAGCTGTAGCTGATGCCAGTGTCTCAGTGGCTCTCCTTGAGAATTATATTTATGGCTTTATTATGTGCTCATTTCTATAATTCATATGAAGCTGGCTGTCTCAGATCAGCCCCCGATGAATCGGGCTGGGGAAGAGGGGAGACGTAAGTGTAATTCAGTGAGGTCTACTGTGATTATGTCTCACTTCGCTTCCCTTTCTCTCTCTATCCTTCTTACCGCTCTCTCTCTCTCTCTTTGTAGTTATGGATCATAATGTTATGATAGCTGTTGGTGGTGCATGCACCATTAATGATGTTGCCTTATGGCTGAGAACAACTGTTTCAGCAAGTACTGGACCTCTGGGAGCTATCAGTTAGAGAGAGAGAGAAAGAGAGAGAAGAGAGAGAGAGAGAGAGAGAGAGAGAGGGGAGTAACCAAAAGTTTAAAGAAAACTCAGAATGTGGAAACAAAGAAGATGAGAAAGATGTCTCTCTCTCCCTTCCCAAGGGGGCTACTCACACAGTGGCATTTACTTTGACTACCTGAGTGTTTTCTCTAAATCATCTCGCTGTCTGGCCTGATGCCCTGCTCCTCTGGTCGAGAGAGAGAGAGAGAGACTGAGAGAGAGGAAAGGGGGGAGTGGGAAGAGAGAGGGGGGGAGACGAGGGAAGGAACGATGGAGGGAAGAAGGCAGAAAATGAATTAGAGGGAGGAAGAGGTTGGATGCTTGAATGCAGGTGGGATAAGACTACAGAGAATTGATTTTGTGTGTGTGTGTGTGTGTGTGTGTGTGTGTGTGTGTGTGTGTGTGTGTGTGTGTGTGTGTGTGTGTGTGTGTGTGTGTGTGTGTGTGTGTGTGTGTGTGTGTGTGTGTGTGTGCGTGCGTGCGCGCGCATGCTTGTGTGTGTGTGTGCATGCATGCGTGTGTGTGCACATCTGTGCGTGCGTATGTGTGTTTGTACACACACACACACTCACACACACACACACACACACACGCACACGCACGCACGCACGCACGCACGCACACACACGCGCACACACACGATCTGGGTCGCAGCATATTTACTCACTGATGTGAGTGAGACTAATTGCACATTTACATGCACACTGTTCTAATAATGATGCTATGCTGCAGTGTCAGGGTCACACAAGGGCCATGTGGGGCCACACGGGCAACAAAACAACATGAACGTACAGTATGATGACTTCCCCTTGATTTTTACTTTCTGTGTCTTTGGGTAAAACTTTGGATTGAATTAGGAAACCTGAACACCAGAAATCTGGTGGTTTGGCTCTTGATAGAGCATGCCTGGCCTTGCTCGCCATGGCTGGGGTGGTGAGTATCCTTGATGATACGGTGAACTTTGACTACACACTGCTTCTCACCATATTTCTACTCCAGCTTTATTTTCCAGTGGAAAAAAGTAATTGAAAAATGAATGGCCTCTCATCATGCATTAGAAGTACAATATCAGTCACCAGAACCAGGGAGGTGTGTTTTCAATTAGTTTAACGTGGTTAACGTGGACTTTGAAGTTGAGTCTTCATTTGTGTCTGGAGTGCATGGACCGATTACCGGGCGTGTGCGTGTGCGTGTGCGTGTGCATGTACGAGTGTGTGTGACCTGTGCCAACTGAACCATATCCAAAAAGGTTCTCATCACCTCTTCACCCACTCCTTTTCAGTCCACTTCACTCAGAACCGTCTTCTCTTCCATTATTCTCTCCTTCCCCTTCTCTCTGTCTCTCTCTCTCTCTCTCTCTGTCATTAGTGAAGGGATGGTCAGTTCAAGGTAACAGACAAAGTCAGACAGACAGACAGACAGACAGACAGACACAGAGTCAGAGAGAGAGAGAGAGAGAGAGAGAGAGAGAGAGAGAGAGAGAGAGAAAGATAAAGCCTTGAGCATTAAGTCAGTAATGGAAGGAGCCAAATTAGAATCTCTGTCACATCGTAGCTGAGGGAGGGATGAAACAGATAGCAAGGAGGAGGACAGAGTAATAACGGAAGAACGCAAAGATGAACGACAAATTGTGGTGTGGTGATGACCATTTCCCAAATGACTCCTCTCCTTCCATCTCTTTCTGCAGCATCACCATTAAGCATTAACTACAGTACCATAGGTGAGGTCAAGCATGGGGGGGTTGGGTTATCTTAGACACAGCTGGCTCAGCACTTCCTCTCCAACCCATGTGACAGTACCTGGAAGTGACAACTCCTCCGTCATCACACTATTGACAAGACCCCTCCGTATAAATGCTAAGGAATTAGCATAAATCGTTCCCAGTTGCCCTTTGGTTATGCATGATCTTTTGGCATAATAAAAAAAAACTCTGTTATACTATTCCGTTCAGCTTTAATACACTGCATAATCCATAGAGTGCTATTCCACCAGTCAATCCTTGCTGAGTGGGGGGGGCTGACTGTCATACGTCATGTAATACAAGTTAACCACTTTCAACCTGGTGTCCCTATTTGGGGCATGTAGGACGACATCTTCGAAGATTTCAAAAGTGCAATGTGTTGTAAGCTTGTAAGCTGTAAGTGTTGTAAGCTTGATCGGCTATTTTCTCCCTGCCATCCAGTCATAAGATAAATCAAGTGGTTAACTGGAAGCTGCAGACTTATGGTAACAACAGAATTGTTGCATGAGCATGCATGTGTGTTCATGTGCATGTGTGTGTTTTAACCAGTGTGTAGCCAATCCATAATTAACGGTCAGCTTGTAGCCCACTCCAATTGAGTGACACCATTTAGGCTTATTCAGCTGATAGAGTGGTACTACAATGGTCACTGGGGAGAGAAGATGTGTGTATGTGAAAGAGATGAGGGACAGAGAGAGAGAGACAGACAGAGAGACAGAGAGAGAGAGAGTAGTTCTGGATAGTCTCTCCAGAGCTTGACACGGAGGGTCTGGAAACTGAAGAGGAGAGAGGGGAGAGAGCTCTTGGCTGCTTGCCCCTGAAGAGCTCTCTACCCTGCCTTGGCATGATAGTCCCCCAGCCCCTGTCTCCACCACTCTCCAAGGACAGACTCACAGAGTGACACACACACACACACACACACACACACACACACACACACACACACACACACACACACACACACACACACACACACACACACACACACGCACACGCACGCACACACGCACGCGCACAGCAAGACGGAGGGATACATTATGGAGATTTGGAGATTTATAGATAGTTCCGGACATTATTTGTTTTAGTTTTTTCGTTTGTTCCTTTGGTCTAAAAATCACTCAGTTTTCCAAACTAAAGGGACTGGTGTTCCAAATCACCTGTGATCATAGCAGCACCTGTGATGAACTGGACTGATTATCTGCTCATTAAATTACTGCAACTACTGTAGCAAACCCTGTATTGCCATTCTTTATATTTCAGTGAGACTAGGTCCATGTCCCTGAAAAACAACTCATAGAGAATGAGTTCTGGACAGCTACAAAATAAAGCCAGGGTTTTACATTCAAATTGAAGGCCAAGGAGAAAAAGTGAGTCTTTAACAATGATTTAAAAAACGTTGTGCTTACATTTATATTATATAGAATTGCTCTCAACTTTCTTATTAATAAAGTACATTGATGTAAAATGAAATAGAAAGAGACAGATGAGTCAGGCAGGCAAACAGACGGGCAATCTGGGAGGGAAATTTAGAGGGCCGGAAAACAAAGTGCCTCTTCACACCGATTCAGACTGCTAAAGGTATGAGTACGAAGGGGGCTGGCTGCCTGACCCCATGAAGAGCTCTCAATCCTGGGCTCACTGAGTCCCTGAGCCCCCTCTCCTCCAGACCTCCAGCTCCTCCAGTACTCCCAAGGTCAGCGCCAACCCCCAGCCCCACTGTGGTGGCACAGTAATGGGACCTGGATGAACTCTTCAATGGGTTGAAGAGCCTCTCTTGTCTCCTGTGCCGGGCCTCTTACTCTGGCTGCATCGCACAATCCACTGTTAGCCACCGTGGCACTGAGTTTAGGACTTCAACTTTCAACTGAATTTGCATCAATTATGTTGTGCCACGCAGAGCAGTACTCACACTGTTGTGAGGTAAGTGCTGTGCAGTAATCAGTTCAGTCACACACAGACATTCTCAGTGTTAATTTAAAGGGCAAGACCACTTTGTAGAGGTTTGGGTTGTGTTGTTACCTTGCCATGATGTAACTCCAAAGGTGGACAAGAAATCCTTTGCGTTTGTTAACATGCTAAAAGAGTGACTTTGACATGCTAGAAGAGTGACTTTTCAGCGTACAATGTAAGTCAATGAGGAGCATATATTGAATCGCGTTTCACGCGCACGCTATGCCTCCTCCCCCACACCTTCGGCCTCTGGATTGGGGAAACACTCACCCCATTTCAATCCATCCATCTGAAAGACTCCTGAAAAAATGGGGCGAGTGTGTTTTGGGGCGAGCGAAATGCTGCACGTCTCGTCAATAAGTAAATAATATGGAATAATATAATAATAGTATAATAATAGTATTCATATTATGGAAATAATATGAATACTATTATGGGGATAATCCTATAGGCTACATGATATATTGGAAACGACCAAAATAAATATAATAGCAGATGCCTTTACTGTGTAATATGGGCGGCTATTTTTATTTATTAAAAACATAAATTAATCAACTTGAATTAATTAATGAATCCCCTCCTGGAGGGCCCCCTTGCGTGGAAGTCCTGTGTATGGGTTCTCATAACCCAGCAACCCTAGGCAAATTACGCCACTGCTTGGAGATCAGATATTTTAGGCAGCAGTAGCTTGTGTCTTTGGTCCTTTCAATGTGAGCTTTGCTCTCACCGCTTAACGCGCGGAAAATAGCACTGGGTCTTGCACTGATTTTAAAGGGAATGGCAGCGGGTACTCTGATTGGATTGATTAAAGTAAGTAACTATGTTGCATAGTTACAGGTGTCAGTACACTTTACAAATTAGGTGTGCTCAGTGGAACGCATATCTCTGCCAGGCTAGGTGGAACTCCGTATTTTGGCAACCACTGACTTCAATTATGTAAATTATGTAAGTACAATATTTCATAAAACAATATGTGAAAATATATGAGGTACTTCCTTTCCCTGCTGGCATCGTGCACAAGAAATTTGGCACTGATCGGTCCAGTATTGGCAAAAACATAATCTCCCCCCTTGCGTTTGGCCTGGTGGAGATAAAGATGATATCAAAGTGCCAAAGAGAGAAAAACAGCAGCAGAACAAACAATATGGAGTTGCATGTTTTAAGATAAACCTACAGTATATGGATTGGTTGTCCATGAAACTGGCCTTGTGGATTACAGTATGGAAGGATTGTGTTATCTGCTGCTACCAAGCCTACATTCGTTTTTTTTCTGGCAGTCTGAATGCTGAGAGAGAGGGAGAGATAGAGAGAGAGAGAGAGAGAGAGAGAGAGAGAGAGAAAAAGAACAGAACAGAGCATACTGTCACCTTGGAGTCTTGCACTGCAGCGGCAGTTGTTGTGACTTTGACGTGGGTCTCCCGGTCAACATTTCAAGGGCTCTGGAGAGTTGCCGTGTGTATGTGTGGATGGGTCTGTGTGTCAGTAGTCCCCCCCACCCCCCCCCCTGTCGCAGTTGTGTATGCGTGTGCTTGTCTCTGTAACTAGAAGTGTGTGTTCCTAGCTCAGAGCAGATATACTGTAGGCTATATTGAAAAACAAACAAAAAAGACATTAAACATGTTGTGTCTCTGGATAAATGGCATGTCTCTCAGATCATTTCCCTCTCTATTGCTCTCTCTCTCTCTCTCTCTCTCTCTCTCTCTCTCTCTCTCTCTCTCTCTCTCTGCCTGTCTCTCTCCGTTCTCTGTATTCCCTGATTGTCTCTCCCTCTTTTGTCTTAGTTTTCCTATTTCTGTTCCTACTCCTTTCCTGGCATTCCGTTAAAATCAAGAAAAGATACATTCACAAAAATGACACCAACTAAAAACAGAATCCAACTGTACTTCTGTAGCTGTCTCTACACATTCTCCCTTTGAACATTAAACATTAAACAGGAACCGTCAACAGTGGTGTCAGAGTAATATTTCAAATGAACATTTTCACACAAAAAAAATAAAAAAAAACATTTTATAGATAACTCAGCACAGGTCAATATCTATGAAAACATACAGTATAACATCTCTTTCTCTCTCTCTCTCTCTCTCTCTCTCTCTCTCTCTCTCTCTCTTTCTCTCTCTCTCTGTCTGTCACCCCCACCCCCCAACCCCTCTCTTCTGTGATGGCATGTCAAAGGTGTAGTCACGTCAAGGGCTAGGCAGGGTTAAACTCTAGCGCTCTCAGTGCCTGTAGCAATTAGACGGGCGGCCATTTTTTTCACCACTCACTGGAGGTAATTTGCCGAGTTGTTTTTTATGTAAATTTGAACAGGAACGGGAGAGACAGAGAGAGAGAGAGATAGAGAGTGAGATAGAGAGAGCGCATGCTGTACTCACTCCATCTGTCTGTCTGTCTTTCTATCTTTCTTTTTAAATCATGTATTGTATTGTCACTCTCCATAAATTAACCACTTAAAACCTATACTTAGTAGACCGGAGGCCCGCCTGGGCTCTGTACTAGACCCTACTTCTTTCCCCCCCTCTACACCAAATATCTTTGCCGCAAATAGCAGATCTAGTAGCCTTGTTGTGGCGCGTTGTGAGCCTATAGATCTGTTATTTTTTTGCTGAATGTGTGTCACAGGGTTCATATGGTTACAGTTGTTTTTTTCCTTCTTTCTTTTCCCATCTCATCTTCTCCTCCATCTCCCATTCACACTCTCCTCCGTCCATATTTTTCCAACTCACCCAATCTCTCCTTCCCCCCACAAATTCCTCTCTCTCGCTCTCTCTCTCTCTCTCTCTCTCTCTCTCTCTCTCTCTCTCTCTCTCTCTCTCTCTCTCTCTCTCTCTCTCGCTCTCTCTCGCTCTCTCTATCTCTTGCTCTCTCTCTCTCTGTGTCTCCTCTAAGTCAGGCGACACCAGCCAGGCCACTAATTAGAATTCTGTCACTAAGTAAATGCATTGTGACCGCCGGCTGACAGCTGTGTGTGTGTGTGTGTGTGTGTGTGTGTGTGTGTGTGTGTGTGTGTGTGTGTGTGTGTGTGTGTGTGTGTGTGTGTGTGTGTGTGTGTGTGTGTGTGTGTGTGTGTGTGTGTGTGTGTGTGTGAGAGAGAGAGAGTGTATGTGTGTGACAGTTTGGGCAGCTTGTTGGCGGTGACGATGGCAGCCGCCTGGCATTTTTAACGTGGCAAGGTGCTGCTCTCGCCACTGACCTGACAGTCATTTAAATTACACAGAGGATGGCTCTGTGTGTGTGTGTGTGTGTGTGTGTGTGTGTGTGTGTGTGTGTGTGTGTGTGTGTGTGTGTGTGTGTGTGTGTGAGAGAAGGAGGGAAAGAGAGAGGGGGAGGGAGAGGGAGAAGGAGAGAGAGTACAAGGACCATTAATAGCAGTGGGATAATTCACTGGTTTGCTGGTTGACAGACTGGCTGGCTGGCTGGCTGGCTGATTGTTGTGACTGAGCCACAGGCTCATCGTTGGGCAAACAGACAGATGGATAGACAAGTCTTGTTTACCATGTCAAGTTACCATAAGCATACAACTCTCTCTCTCTCTCTCTCTCTCTCTCTCTTTCTCTCTTCAATTCCACAGAAGACGAGGAGGGGAGAATGCGAGGAGCGGGGGGCGAGAGAGAGGATGAAGGGTCGGTAGATGAAGTGCATGGAGCCACTGAGGAGAGGAGATATTGTTGGCCATTGCCATGGGGATAGTGACTTTACATCACACGCTGGTGGAGAGGTAGAGTCAAAAATATTACTTGCCTACCTTTTTTGAAATGATAACTATGTGGGGACCGTATAAAACTATATAGGTGATAAGCCAGTGGGTTTTCAGCCTTTCCTGGATCAGGGCCACTTGAAAATCTCTAAAAAGCCCACCCATTGGACCACTTAAAATCAAGTTTCAAGGTTTTGAAGAAAAAAATTTCAATGTTATAATATAAATAAAATAATTTTGGGGCCGACTTGCAATATCCTCCCGGCCCCCCAGTGGGCCCCAACCCACAGGTCGAGAAATCGCTGTCATAAGTGCCTTACTTCTGTGTTTGCTGGTACACCTGGTGACACTTATTGCAATGGATAGCATAACCAACACATCTTCATATTGAACCGTCATCGAGGCCTCCGTGGATTGATTACAGCTTTGCAATGAAAGGACACGTTCTCTGTAAACGTGTGCAGGTAGAGCAAGGGGAAAAACAAAGACAAATCAACAAAATAACATATACAAATAGCATATCCATCTGGTACAGTACAGTATGTACATGAGGTTAGACGCACTGCACTGTAAGGTGCATCAACATAGCGGCAAGTATATATTCTCTGATATTAGAAATGAAGGTGCAAAAATAATATCAGAGCATGGAGATCCCCGATGAAATCAGGGATCTCCATATGGCATGAAAAAAAAACATCACAGACAGATACAGAGATCTCCATGTATTGGCATAAAAACGACAGAGACAGACAGACAGACAGACAGACAGACAGACAGACAGGTACCACAGGTACTCTGACAATGGGTGCAACGGGTAATGCTTGAGCATGTATTTACTTGTATCGTTCCCAACTTGCATCATTCCAGACTTGCATTGTTCCTGAGTCCCAAAATAGGGACGCCAGTGTTAATGTAGTGCTAACATTACTTAGTTATCAAGTTAGTCACCAATTCTACGAAATGTCTCTATAACCAAAACACCAGTATGCATATTTGTAAGACGTTAAAAATGTGCACTATTCCTTTAAGAGATTACTTCTGTATTAAATGTCAGTCCTTGAGACACTGAGACCGGCCGCAACACCCCAGCGCAAGCTGTCCCCAAAAATCAAAGTGAAGAAAAAGTTATATATATTTTCTCAATATATATATATTTTTTCAGAAAAGTAGGTAGTTAACATCAGGTCTAGATCAAACATAATTGTTTCTTATTTTCTTTTTTCTCCCCATACCCCCCCACCCCTGAGGACTATGGCAATACTGTTTTGTGTGTGTGTGTGTGTGTGTGTGTGTGTGTGTGTGTGTGTGTGTGTGTGTGTGTGTGTGTGTGTGTGTGTGTGTGTGTGTGTGTGTGTGTGTGTGTGTGCGTGCGTGCGTGCGTGCGTGTGTGTGTGTATGTACAGTATACACGTGCGCAGCGAGCAAGTGTATGCATTCTTGTGTGTGCGCATGGACATGTCAACATGAAGTGGTCTGCAAAGGAGTACAGCTGAGAGGGGGGGGGGTGAGGGTGTGTACACAGTAAAATCCTTAGTTCTAATTAAATAACCCTTATGGATCCATTTGGTTACATTTGCACACTATTCAGTGTTAAATCACAGGTCAATATGGTTACATCTCTCTCTTCAGAGTCAAATTAACACTGCAGATTTTGCTGTGTGTTATTGATTACATTTGGCATTCTAACAATTAAATCCACTTACTGCTCTGACAGATTCACACATACGGTTATTGACTTGCAAAAGAGCTACTGATCTCTAGTTAAGATGGCATGCAACGCTGCTGCTCGTGATGGCATTTACTCATCGTCCTTACTTCAGAATACATCAAATGAATGCTGCATGAGAACTCTAAAGAATGTTAGGGGTGAAATCGCAGCATTCACAAGATTCGAAGAGGTGAAATGTCCAGTGAGATCATCTTTGTCCTGCAATGTTTGCAGTGGATTCAAGAAACAAAAAAATGTGTGTGTTTGCGTGCGTGTGTGTGTGCGTGTGTGTGTGTCCCTCTCTTGTGAAACACAGATGTCCTCGCTAAAGCTTGTCATTAGAGTGTCAGGGCTCACTAGCTCTGCGATGCCTCAACCCCCCAATAGGAAGAGAAAAGAACACATGCACACGTATTTTATACCAATATAGTTCTTGTAAATTAGGTCTTTTATATATATGTCAGAGAGAGAGAGAGAGAGAGAGAGAGAGGGATAAGACAGACAGAGAACAATGATTGAAAACTTTTTCAAAGGGTGTAAGTATACTGTGTACAGTTTACAACTAATCAATTGCTGTGATTAATCGCCATTATTCACAATCACATTTGAAACCAAGGACATTTACATTTCGAACCAAGCTACAGTACCACTAAATTGAATCCACACAAAAGAGGTCTGAAGAAGCAACTATACGGTAATTTTAAACAAAACCTTCAAAGTGGCCCTGGCCATAAACAAACCTATGTGTTAAATCTTAGTAACAGTGGCATCAACTGTGAATGCTGCCAAAAAATATATTTTCCAAGGTTGTTGCTTATATTCGCAGGCCAACTTAACACAAAAGTTATTGTCCACTGGTTTCTTAGCAGTATTGTACGGCCCAGTATTGTTAGCAAAGTCACTTGACACCTAGCCTTGCCTAGCCAGGCGATCAGAGATCTCTGCCTACCAATATGTCAGGTGATATGTAGGTGCTAAAACAGGTTGGAAACAGTTCAGAGATTTAAAAAATAACTTAATCCATTAACCCATTCAATCTGTGTCATTTTAGATTTCTTTGAGCTATTCAAAAATAACAGATATACAAGCTCATAGTGCGGCACCGAGTGCCATGCTATAAGCTTGTAGATCTGCTATTTTTGAAACATGTTTTTGCACTTTGAATACATATATTTTTAAAGTGAAAATGTGTACCTCAAATCTTTGCTTCTGGGGGTCCCTGGAACAAAACATTTTGAGATGGGGGTCCGCGGCCAAATACATATCTAAAAATGTTTTCTAAATCCTAACAGTATGTTGCTATTTTAGTGGTGCTCCAACTTTTCCATGTCAAGGACCATCAAAATGATATGTATATCTCAAAATATGTTGTTCAAGGGACCCCCAGAAGATCAGAGTTGCTTCATAATGCTCTCACACTGAAGAGACGGTGGCATTGTTCTGACTGAAGGAATCTATTGTTTTAAAAGCGTGTGTGCGCGCGTGTGCGTGTGTGTGTGTGTGTGTGTGTGTGTGTCACAGTCGGAGCGAGACTAGAGCGAGACTAGAGCAGAACATGCTGTTGTGATCACACCACAAAAAACACTTCCAGTTGTACATGTTGAGGCAATCACGTCATTATCGTTAATTGCTTAATTGCTCATGAATGCATTAAACATTTTGAATTAATTGCGTGTTCTAATGCGTGTGACAGCCTTATTATAAGATCCATAGACGGTATGTGATGTCATTATGTGTATATATCACAAAATCTTGACGCACAAAGCCTAATTTATGATCCGTCCCGCAGCACCCATTGTGCGACAAAGTATGAATTGGGCGTAAGGGTCTATTTCTACTCTCTCTGAGCTAAACTGACACTCAGGATTTAGCTGTGTACGCACCATCACACACACACACACACACACACACACACACACACACACACACACACACACACACACACACACACACACACACGCACACATGTAAGGAGAGAAAGAGCGAGCGATAAACAGCCAAGAAGCAGCCTGTTCCCCTGGAGGACCAGACCTGTGCTTAGAGTCAAAACCACCAGACAGCCCCAACGAGCCACAATGACAGCAGCATGCTAAAATACGTCTAATGCATTTCTCTGGGCCTTCACTGCTTCTCATGTGGCACAAAGACGTGACACACACACACACACACTCATACACACACATGCACAATGCAAACACTCACACACAGACGTAAGGAACACACAAGACAATGATATGGATACTTGTGATTCACGCATTTGTTAGGAACCCAGACAACATGTTTGCATACAAATGCGAAACATGCACCACAGAAAGAGAGAGGGAGAAGCACGCACGCACACACACACACACACACACACACACACACACACACGCACACGCACACGCACACACACACACACACAATGTGGATGCTTGAATTGCGTTATTCACGTTTCGGGTTTTGCACCGAGACATGTTTGTTGTTGGAAAAGAGGAGAGAGAGAAAGACAGACACAGAGGGAGAGAGAGAGAGAGACAAGGAGGGGGGGGGGGGTTGGGGTGGCAGATAAATAACGGTGATAAGTCTTGTCTTGTCAGAGGAGAGGAGAGAACGGCTGAGTGACATACGATTGGTCTCCTGGTCGTGAAATATGCATGGGCTTTTTTCAGCAGGCAGAGGAGAGCAGAGCAGTTCATTTAGGTCTCTCGCTATGCTCGGGGTAATTAAAACAGATGATCGATAGTCCCACCCTACCCGTGACTGATAACAACCACAGCATACACACACACACACACACACACACACACACACACACACACACACACACACACACACACACACACACACACACACATACCGGCAGTCACACAAATACACAGACACAGACTAACGCGCACGCGCGCGCACACACACACACACACACACACACACACACACACACACACACACACACACACACACACACACACACACACACACACACGCATGTCAACTTAGACACTTGCACACTAATGCACACACACGCAGGCACACACGGAGACACACAAGACACATGCAAACAAAGAGACAATCACAAGCACACACACTCGCACACTTTGAAAGCACAGACAGGAATATAAATGTGCACGCATGATGTTTTGGACACACACAGAGATGAGCACGCACATACACACGTATAAACTTGTGCACATGCAGCCACACACACACACACACACACACACACACACACACACACACACACACACACACACACACACACACACACACACACACACACAAACAGACTAGGGGTGAAAAACAAAGAGGGTAACCTGCAGAGAACAATAGAGCATCGTTCAAGCCTTACATTCTGGTAGAACACATTATCATTGGTAGATTTCACTGGAAATGTATTCATGTGTCAATTTTATTTTAAGAGTTTAATGTTTATTTACCAACTAAATTAAAGGTAGTGTAAGTGATTATTTTTTTAATAAGTGTTAAATTGCCTTATATACTGATAGTACTCATTGGTATAGAGTGTTTGTTCAGTAACAGGGGTCTCCCCGTCCCTCCAGCTCTTGATTAAACACTATAAACAGAAGAAAATAAAATCAGGTCGGGATACCAATTTTATCCAATCAGGAGAGAGAACTCACACAGGGCACAGGATAAACAAGAAATGAAATTGGAATTGATGACACAAAGAAATGAGCGTACAAAATTGGAACTGAAACACTTTTTTTTTTATTACATTTGAGCTGATAAATGGGTACTTTTTCCTGATTGGCTGAAGATTTGTCACCTACACTCCTACAGTACCTGAAAATGTGTTTTCTGCTTATTAAAGAGCTGAAGAGACGCAGAGACCCCTGCGACTGAACAAACACTTTATAGCAATGATTACTTTCATATTATAGTACATTAAACCTTTAACAAAAACACTTTTTGTTTTAACCCAAAAATATCACGTGCCCTACCTTTAAATGTGAAATTATCCTGTTGTCAGTAAAAAGCTAATTTAAGGTATGAACAGGTTTCCTACAGTATATTACACATGATACCACACAAGCAAAGCAAATACATGCTAAATGTTATCCAGATGTATCCACATACTACATTTTAGATACTTACTTACGATATATTCATTACTGTAATGTTAAAAAGAAATAACTTTTAGCAAACAAGCTCTATGATCGGCTTACCGTTAAAACCCCCCAAAACAAAACAAAAGCAGCTCCACTATGTCCAGTATGAATTTGTACTACATAACTCAATCCACCCAAGGTAAATGAACACAAATGTAACGCCATTTCGAGTGTCAAAATCAGCCAATGCTAAAGTATAAATTACACCACGAACACACACTGCTGAATCCTGCTTTTTTGCAATTGCAACTTTTTGGCCGCATTACACCAGTGGTTCTCAAAGTGGGGTCCTGGGACCCCCATGGGTCCTTGGGGGGGGTTCCAGGGGGTCCCCAGCATAATTAGTTAATAGAGCATCACAATCATTTCAACCACTTTATCCATGTATTTGTTGGCTATTCAAAAATAGCAGATCTACAAGCTCACAGTGCGTCACTTCTTGCCACACTGCGAGCTTGTACATCTGCTATTTCTGGAAAAAAATTGAAAAATCTCAAAAATATTTGGATAATTTTGAATAACTTAGATTTTTTTAATTGGGGGGAACCTTGGCACAAAAAGGTTTGAGAACCACTGCTTTACAAAACGGATTATAAATGAAGCATTACTTTATTTACCCTGCAGCCAGTCGCTACCCCCCCCCCACCATCTCCACCCCATGTATCACCACCCACACAACCACACAAGTCCCTTTAGGATTCTCTCCACCATTCTAGAATGTTGATTTGTATTCTGGGACAGAGTTTCGAAGTCCTTAACAACAAGGGAGAGACAGAGAGAGAGAGGAAGAGAGAGAGAGATCAGTACTCCAGTGTCTTCCATAAACAGGCACTCTGTCATCAATATTGTAGAGGAATCTATAGTGCGGGGCCAGAAGACTAATTAGAGCCGGCTCTAAATTATTTAACTCCCTCTGATTTTATTGATTTGTCAGTTGGAAGCCGCGACTCGGAGCTGTAAAATTGACTCTGCTGAAAGAGACATGCTCGTCTGCAGGTTTATGGTTGTCAGAGCACAGAGGCTGTGATGTACTAATACAGTAGTGACACACGTGCACACGCCGGAAGGCAAGCACACACTCACACACACACACCTACGGCACGACAATTACCAACGCGCGTATGCAAAGTGTATTGTATGCACGCTTGCACTCGACGTGTGTTAAAAAACTGGTCAAATGCACATGTGCGCATGCATGTTACACACATCTAATGGAGAGGAGAGGACAATGCTCAGTGGATAATGCAGTGCAGTGCAACGCCATCTAGCCGCAGTATCAACAGCCTAGGCCCTAATTAACACCACTGCAATTAAGCACTCCACACACACACACACACACACACACACACACACACACACACACACACACAAATACACTCTTGAAAACAGACGAATGCGCTCATAAACCCACACACACACACACACACACACACACACACACACACACACACACACACACACACACACACACACACACACACACACACACACACACACACACACACAGGCACAAACTACCCCACTAATTATGGGTGTCTCTCAATTAAGGCACATCTTCATGTTGAGTACATAGAACCCCAGGGAAGCAGTTAAACACCTGTTACTAATATCTCAACTCAGCCATGATAGCATCAATACACACACACACACACACACACACACACACACACACACACACACACACACACACACACAGACACAGACACGTACACTTTAATTCCGGCCTTCAATCAGATGAGCAAGTTGCAAATAACAGCAGCTCAGGCCGAGCAGGTGTGATTGTATGTTCATTACATGTTTGTGTAATTGGTTAATTGCGTAAGGATTATGTTCAGATGAGTGGGAATCAATGGGCCGCTTGGACGGCATTAGCACGTATGATTGACATGAGAGTCACATGATCTCGCAGTGGCATGAAGCCAATCAGGAACAATTATGGAACAATCAGATCACATGTCAATAAGTACAGTTACAGTATTAGGCCTGTCACAATTATGACATAATTAATAATCTACACAATCTAATTACATAACCTAATCGCAATATTATTTGAGATAATCGCAATATTCGTCATAACCATTTTGAAAAATTGGCATACATTTTCAAATATACAAAAAACGGAAATAGCAGATCTACAAGCTTACAACGCGCGTTGTAAGCTTGTACATCAGCTATTTCCGCTATTTAGAAAAATAAAAAACGTATAAAATTGTGTCAGTAATTTCTTTGTATTGAAGTTATTTGTCATATCTGACCTGTGCAATTTTTGTTTACGAAGCCTGAAAGGCAAACTGATTTTTTATCCATTTGTATTCATATGTTCAATGCCAAAAACACAATTAAATCGTTAATCGCAATTATTTGACAATTACCTTACATTTTGTAATGGTGACAGCCCTAATAGGTATTTAGCCCAGAGGTGAGTTTAGCCATTAGCTAAGAAATATAATATTAATTTGTTACTTCAAACAAAGTTCATAGTGATATTGAGTCGTTTTTAACCACTAAACCCTATATTCTTCGGTCCCCTCCAATTTTTCCTCTACCCCAAATCTTTCTATTGAAAATAGCTGATCTACAAGATTGTGCCATAAATAGGAATGTTTGTATAGATCTGCCCAGAATACTGTAGGAACGCTTGGGCTCATGTGGTTAAAGGTGTATTTGCGCATTGACTAAGGCCCTGTTTGGAAAGTAGAGAGGAGAGGAGTGAAATAATGAGGGATTTGACAGGTCATGTGGCTTACAGCAGTGGGTCTCAAACTTTTTCATGTCAAGGACCCCCAAAAATGATATGTATTTGGCTGCAGACCCCCATCTCAAAATATGTTGTTTCAGGGACCCCCAGAAGCAAAGATTTGAGTTACAAATGTTCGCTTTAAAAATATATATATTCAAAGATTTGCATAAATATTTCACGATTTTCCAAAAATAGCAGATCTACAAGCTCATAGCGCGGCACTCTGTGCCGTGCTATGAGCTTGTAGATCTGCTATTTTTGAATAGCCAACGTATAAAATATGGATAAAGGGGTTAAAATGATTGTGACGCTTTATTAACTAATTTTGCTGGGACCCCACTTTGAGAACCAATGGCTTCAGTTTCTCAAATGCCCACATTCAGCATCACTTGTATCGTGCGTGCGTACGTGCGTACATGTGAGAGACATACTATCATGCGCACCTGATACCCCACCACTGGTGCGTGGGAGTATAGGAACCAATGAGGTGAAAGGACAGAGGTTCAGGGGTCAAAGGTTAAGCAGAGATCCAACAGCTGTGTCTGTCCAGCTGTGCTCTGATGGAATGATACACGGTAACAACACACCATCGGTGTTCATTTAACCCTGAGAGCGGTACAGATGTTTGGTTACGTTTGTACACTCTCAGAGTTACAGCTGGATGAATTAACAGTGAGGATTTTACTGGGTAGTGTGTGCATATTTTAGTTGAGGATTATAATATTCTACTTTACTGCTAGTAATTAACCACAATGATCTGAGATGCAAGTTGCAGGAAAACCCTAAACTAAAGTAAGTAAATCAACTAGATTCCAAATCTACACATACTACCTATAAATGTACCTATACAGTACTGGTTCTCAAAGTAGGGGGGTTCCGGGGGGTTCGGAAATTGAAAGATATCGAAAATGTTTGGAAAATTTGGAAAAAAAAACATTTTTCCGAACACAAATCTTCTCTTCTGGGGATTCCTGCCACAAAACGTTTTCAGATGGGGGTGCCCGGCCAAATACATATACATTTTGGGATCTTTGACAAGAAAAAGTGCTGTAGATCAATGAAATACAGTTGGCCTTACTGGTCAGCAGCTACAACACTGTACCGTGGAGATGTCATGTGGGAAGGTAACGACACAAAGTTGCCAAGAAGAAGTGCCACAGCGACCCAGGCAACTGATAACAAATTCACGTTCCAGGTGTGAGGGAATTGCAGTCAATCCATCACTCTCCAATCATTTATCAAGCTCTCTCTCTCGCTCCCTCTACCTGTGTGTGTGTGTGTGTGTGTGTGTGTGTGTGTGTGTGTGTGTGTGTGTGTGTGTGTGTGTGTGTGTGTGTGTGTGTGTGTGTGTCTCTCTCAGTCTCTCACATGCTCTCGCTCTCTCGTCGTTTATCAAACTCTCCAAACCAAAAGGAAAACCAGTGGACCCCGAGAAACACCTGGCCTGCAGTGACAGAGACCATCACACACACACACACACACACACACACACACACACACTCACACACACACACACACACACACACACACACACACACACACACACACACACACACACACACACACACACACACACACACACACACACACACACGCCACAGGGAGAGAAGGTAAAATATATCCACAACAACAACAACATTTCATTTCTAACCCCAGTGTCAATTAAAAACAAAGTCGGCTGACTATTTTTCAAGCGTGTGTGTGTGTGTGTGTGTGTGTGTGTGTGTGTGTGTGTGTGTGTGTGTGTGTGTGTGTGTGTGTGTGTGTGTGTGTGTGTGTGTGTGTGTGTGTGTGTGTGTGTGTCTGTGTGTGTGTGTGTGTGTGTGTGTGTGTGTGTGTGTGTGTGTGTGTGTGTGTGTGTCAGGGCTGACTGGACAGAGATTAGAGGTGGCATTGCAGGCTGCTCCCTCATTGAGCAACAGCCAGAGTGTGACCGCTGTCTCTCTCTATTACTGTCTCTCTCCTTTTATCTCTCTTCTCTTTTCTTTCTCTTTTCCTTTGTTTCATCCTTCCTTCCTTCCAATCTTTCTCCCTTTCTCTCATTCATTATTTTTTCTTAATCATTTTTTGTTCATTCTTTAATTGTGTCTTGTTTCTTTCGTTCTTTCTTTCCTTTTTTTGTCTGTCATGCCTGACCAAACATCTCTCATCTGACCAGCATCTGTGTGCATGTGTTTTTGGGCACTATAATATACCAGACATTAAACAATGTAGGACATGGCAAAATGTTAAAAGCAGGGCTGGTGGTAACCGGAAGGCTCACCCCAAAACACGCTCGCCCCCATTTTTTTTCGCGGACCAGCGGTTCTTGTGTTCTTGTATTTGTTTTACTGAGGATAAGGTTAGAAATAAGTTTAGGGTTAGGCATAGTTTGACTGAGGTTAAGATTAGGAATAAGGTTAGGTTTAGGCATAGTTTACTGAGGTTACGTTTAGGAATACCAGGTGAATACCGCCGGATTTGGCCCGGGGCGACTGTGTTTTGGTATTTGGGCTGGTGTGTGCGTGCCTGCGTGCGTACATGTTTATCTGGCTGACAAATTCAGGGCTGAGTGGTGGTGTGACAGAGAAGTGTATTTAAGTTAATCATGTTGTAGAGCTATGGTTTCTTTTTGTTAAGTCTTATGGCATAATTGTGTCATGGTAAATGAACTACGTATTACAGTATCTACCACTCTAGTTTTCCAACCACTCAAAGCTCTTTACAATGTGAGCTACATTCACCCATTCACACACACACACACACACACACACACACACACACACACACACACACACACACACACACACACACACACACACACACACACACACACACACACACACACACACATATTCACACATTTATGGCCGGAGCAATCATGCAAGGTTGATGGGAGCAGTTAGTTACCTCCTGAGCCCCATGGTTGTGTCAGGGCAGGAATTTCATGGAGGCCATGAAGGCCATGACTGCCGTTGCCCCTCATTTTGGCTTTATGCCTTTAAAAAAACCTATATACCCCAACACCACGGTGCATGGCTTTGATGCCTTGCGTGCTAGTGTGCCAACTGATTTCACCGTTTTCTCCTTTGCTTCTTTCCTGTCAATATGTTTTTTAGACACCAGTGTCTTTGTGTTGAGATTCTGAATTCTGAAATAAAGAGCAGTATTTCTTTAATTTGCTGATAGTGAAGTCATCCTTAACCCTTAAATTCAATTCATAAAACCAGCATTTTATTTGATGGCCTCGCTACCTGGGCATTTGGCCTCTGTGCCCTCAAAAAATTGACTACACCAAAAGCCAAGTGGCCTTGCCCCTAAAACGATGAAATTCCAGGCCTGGTTGTGATGTTACAGTATACTGTTAATAACTCATTATTGTTGTCTCTCTCTCTCTCTCTCTCTCTCTCTCTCTCTCTCCCTCTCTCTCTCTGTCTCTCTCTCTCTCTCTCTCTCTCTCATCCCATTCACCCTCTTTCTCCCTCCATCTCATTCTCTCACTTTACTCTGACCCCCGTCTCTCTCTCCCTCTAGCTAATGGAGGC
>NC_139942.1:26367742-26407742 GCF_963454915.1 Gymnoscopelus microlampas | reverse complement strand
GCGTGCACGCACACACACACACACACACACACACACACACACACACACACACACACACACACACACACACACACACACACACACACACACACACACACACAGGTGGGTGGGTCGGTAGCCTCTGTATCAATGCCACCAGCTTAGACCTGGCCACAGCCCTCAATCACAGAGAGGTGAGAGGGACACAGAGTGAGGGAAGGAGGCGAGGAGTGGTATGGAGAGAGATGGAGGGAAGGAGAAAGAGAGAAAGAGAGTCAGCACAAGAGACAGCCGGAGAGATGAAGTATGACATCAAACGGAAGAGAACGCGTGAAGTGCAAGGAAGGGAGGCACTGTCTGTCCCTCCCATCGCAGAAACCTCCTCTAACTTTTTTGTTTTTTCATAATAAAATAACCCCCTGCTTACTACAGCGTCACACAAACGTATCTAAAGTAGCAGATCCGCAAGCTCAAATAGCTTGTAGATCTAATACTTTTGCTGTTTTTGAATTTGAATCCTGAAAATTAACAGTTTTGGACATATGAGGTTTCCACCAGTTTCCACTCTCCTGGCTTTGCCCTGGGTTGGCTCCCATAGTGTCAGTTTGCTTGCCACTAGCCCTTGCCCTGCCATCCTCATCCTTCTCTCTCTAACTTTGTCTGTCACCCGTGGTAGGTCGCTGTAGACTAGAGGACTACATTTCTGATGTGGTCTGTCCATGTGACACCTAGTGCCATTCGTAGCATGCTTGTGTAGACTCCATCCAGGGCCCTTTCCTGTTGTGCTGTGAGGGTCCATGTCTCAGCCCCATACAGCAGTACTGACTCCACTGTAGCTACAAGCCGCCTCTTGAGGTCTTCTCCCATGTCGGATTTCCATACTCTCCTCATCCCATGCAAGCCATTCCAGGCAAGTGCCCTCCAGACTTTCAGGTCCTGTTCCGTTGAAACTGTCCAAGGCCCGAGATATTTGAAGTCCTCGACTGCCTCGAGCACCGTCCCGTCTGCTGTGTCAATGGTTTTGTCCTCTGTGTTAACTGTCAGTACCTTTGTTTTCTTGGCATTGAGCTTGAGGCCGATCTTCCTGCACTCCATTTCTACTGCCAGTTGTAGTTCCCTTCCTTTCTCTGCTCTATTTGAGACTAGGGAAATGTCATCCGTGTAGTTGAGGTCAGTAATCATGATGGGGTGTACTCGCCTTGACTTCCTCGGGACCAGAGTGGCCTCTCTTTCCATTCAGCTGTTGGGCAGAAACCTCTTATCTCCATAATTCAACTTTTTCGTAAATTAATACCCTACTTGATTATACTACAGCGTCACTAAGCATTAAAAGTAGCTTGACACGCGTTTTGCGCATTGACAAGCGCAAAAGACGTCGCTTTGTGTCGTGTTTCAAGCTTGTAGATCTGCTACTTTTGCTATTTTAGAATTTGAATGCTGAAAAGTAACAGTGTTGGCCTCTCTACCCATTCAGCTATGGCTGCCCCTCGATGCCCTTGTTCGAGGCAATAGCTATAGAAAGATATAACAAACTTAGCCACTAGTGAGCTGACTCTGAAGCAACCTTTAATCATCCTGTACAACGGCCTCAATCATTCTGCAGAATCCTTCCATTTCGCTGTCAACAGCCTTCTCCTATGTCATTGTGTTATGGGAACGACTTCAAATCATTTTACGTCATACAACCACCATATAATTATGAGCACTATGAAACATTAAAATAAGCCTCTGTTTCGTTTTATTTTCAAAATATGAGGGGGGGGGGCAGTTTAAATGTCAAACCCCAGTGTTCCCGAAGGAAAAAAAACATCATCAAAGTTGTTGTCTGTTGATGACTCGTAAGTGAATTTAAAGGTAGGGTAAGTGATACTTTTTCGTTCAAATAAGGGTTACATTGCTTTGTATTCTGATAGTACTCATTGATATAGCGTGTTTGTTCAGTAAAAGGGGTCTCCCCATCCCTCCAGCTCTTGATTAAACAGAAAATAAATGTTCAGGTCGGGATACCAATTTCATCCAATCAGGAGAGAGAACTCACACAGAACACAGGATAAAAAAAATATTTGGAAGTGATCACACAAAGAAATGAGCAAACAAAATTGGAACTGGAACACTATACAATTGAAGCTTATGAATGACTACTCTCCTCTGATTGGCTGAAGATTTGCCACCCACCTGGAAAAATATTTTCTGTTTATTAAAGAGCTGGAGAGTCAAGAGACCCATATAACTGAACAAACACTCTATAGCAATGATTACTTTCACATATAGTGCTTTTTGTTTTAACCAAAAAATATCTCTTACCCTATCTTTAATAATATGAGTATGATGATGATGATGAGATACTATCAGAATGAAGTATATCTCATCTTTTCTGTGATGTAACAAAGTAACTGCAAACACAACAGGAAAACATGCAGTATTCTGTACAGGCTACTGATTGATGCTTATTTTATTCACTTGTTTGTTTTCAAGCTGCATGCCCGTTGCTCAAGGTCACTAGGCAGACTGTTGGCACATGCACTCTCTCTCCCCCTACCTCTCTCTCTCTCTCTCTCTCTCTCTCTCTCTCCTCTCTCTCTCACACACACATGCACATAAGGACTTGGCAGCATTTCACTGCCATCACGCTCTTTTCCCCAAAAAAGAATTGCTCTCCCAACCGTGCACCCTATTCACTCTCTTCATCTTTCTTCGTTTTCTTCCCCAGCTTTTTCCTCTTCTTTTCACTCTTCCTCACTCTCACTTCTGCCCAAAAAACCTGCATTGCAAAAGACGCAATAATCAGTGTTTACTGAGGCACAGCATAAAAACGTTGAGGAGAGGAGAGGAGAGGAGAGGAGAGGAGAGGAGAGGAGAGGTGAGGTGTGGGGTGAAGGGTGGGTGGGGTATGAGGAGATTACGGCGACAATACACAAGGCTTCGCTCTGCTCCGCCACACTGTCAAATCAGCGTCGCATTCACACACACACACACACACACACACACACACACACACACACACACACACACACACACACACACACACAGATTCTCTGTAATAGATTCTCGTCCTGACACTCAATTCGTCGGCGAGACGATCTCCCTTTATCCCTCCTGCATCAAATATTTAAACATTGGTATTAGTGGCAGTTCCATTCCCTCATACACCCCCAGCTTAAGCCTCAGTTATACTTAGTTGCGTGCCGGTGTCGTGCTCAGTAAATAGCAGATCTATAAGATCACAACGCGTCACGAACGTGACGCGTTGTGAGCTTGTAGATCTGCTATTTACGGCATGGAACACCAGCGCGCAACCGAGTATACATCTTTAGGCTTTAGACACCGATCTCTACCCGTCTGTGGGACGATCTCTCTTTCTTCCCCTTTCTCGGTTTTCTTATTTTCTGTCACTCTCTCTCTCTCTCTCTCTCTGTCTCTTCTCTTCCTGTCCTCTCGTTCAATCTTCCCCCAATTTCACCCCTAATATCCACAATGTTATCTGGGAGTCTGTCCCACCAGTCCCTGCTCCCCTCTCTTATCATCTGATATTTTCAATACTTGAACCATATGCCTTCTTTTTTCATGAAGGTTCGGGATAGAGAGAGAGAGAGAGAGAGAGAGAGAGAGAGAGAGAGAGGGAGAGGGAGGTGTAGGTGAGGGAGGAGGGCTAGATGCCCCCCCCCCCCTCTCCCTCTCTCTCTCTCTCTCTCTCCTGTTCTTTTCAGGGCTCTTTTTTTGTGTGGCCGAGGCGAGGGCCCTTTTCAATCTTTGAGAGCCGAGGCTTTACAGATTGCAACGAGGAGAAGGAGGAGACAGAACAGAGAGAGAGAGAGGGAAGAGAGAGAGAGAGGAAAGGAGAGAGAGAGAGAGAGAGAGAGAGAGAGAGAGAGAGAGAGAGAGAGAGAGAGAGAGAGAGAGAGAGAGAGAGAGAGAGAGAGAGAGAGGAGAGAGAGAGAGAACGAGAGAACGAGAAGGGTGGGGTGGGTTGGGGGGGTATCAGTGGCAGTGGCTGAGCACTTGAATGATGTCTTTCAGGAGGAGCAGTCTAGCTTGTCAAATCGCCGGCTGCAAAATGGGCTGCAAAATGAATTGGCATATCTGCCCGGCTCACGGCAGAGATGTCATGCCACACGGTTTCATATCCCCCCCAGACCCCCCGCCCCCCCCTCCACCCACCCCCCCATCCCACACCACGATAAGGCCAAATCACGCAATTGTCAGAGAGACAGAGGGAGTGTGACAGAGAATGAGAGAGTGGAGCGAGCGAGTGAGAGGAGAGTAAGAGAAAGGTGGGAGAGAGAGAGACTTGACAACAAAAGAGTGCGTATGACAGCGAGAAAGAGCTTTTCTAACACCTGATATTCTGTCTGTGCCTCTGTCTATATGTCTGTCTGTCTGTCTGTCTGTCTGTCTTCTGGAATCTTATGTTATGGCAGATAATACAAAATCTTTAAAGGCACTGAAGGCCAGAGTCTGGGGGGCTTAAATGTGATTGCTTAAAGCCTTTACAAGCTTTTACCAAAGGGCCAAACATGGCTGTAGCCAGGGATTACTTATCTGTGAACTTATTAAATGCCATTTGTACATTTAGTGGATAGTATACAGGGGGAAAAGTGATAGGAAAGATGAGAGAGAGAGAGCGAGGGAGAGAGAGAGAGAGAGAGAGAGAGAGAGAGAGACTGGGAGAATGAGAGGATAACAGAAAGGGGATAGAAGTTAGGATTTGAAGCCATGGTGTTGCAATCATATGGCCCTGAGTCACAGAGCCAACAGAAGCACCCAGATCTTAGTCCTTCTTAACAACTTAAGAGTAGTTCACCAAAAACATTACGTATTTTCTATCAATTGCACACCCCATGAAGCATTGAATTCATGGAGATTATTTTGTTTTCGTCGCATTCCTAAGCCAATAATTTGATTACCAACGGAAAGATGCTAATGTATCCGGTACGAGACTCAAAGGAGTCTTGTTGAGTCTCCTACCGGAAATACACCCGGTCATCAAATTATTGGCTTAGGAATGTGACAAAAAAAAACAAAATCCCCATGAATTCAATGCTTCATGGGGTGTGTAATTGATAGAAAATAAGTATTTTTTGGGGGTGAACTATTGCTTTAAGCCCTATTTTGTTGCTGTCAGACAGAAACCTCTCATCTCCATATTCTAACTTTTTGTGTTTTTTTTGTACATACATCACTTTCTAACTTACATAGTTGTACACACTGGGGTATGGTTGTATAGTTATAATAAAGGACCGAAATGTTTCGGGTGTTTCATTTAAAAAGTGAGACATTTTTGCAGAGTGATGAGGTGCAAGTGAATGTGTTGCCAAGTCAACTAGTTCACCTTCTGTGAGTTGTTGAGACTCAACTGCGAAACACGCACACACGCACGCACGCACGCACGCAGCCACGCAGCCACGCACGCACTCACGCACAGAGAGCTGGACAGTGGTTGAAGTTGTACATGACAAACTGTGAGGCAGCAAGATTGAAGTTTCAATCCAGTTGGAGGGAAGAGATGAGGTGTGAGTCTTGTTTATGTCTCCTCTCTCTCTCTCTCTCTCTCTCTCTCTCTCTCTCTCTCTCTCTCTCTCTCTCTCTCTCTCTCTCTCTCCTTTTCTCTCTCTGTCTCCCTCTCTCTCTTTCTGAGATATGCATCGGGATGATGGCAGGGACAAGCAGTTCTACAGGCTACCAAAATGTGTGCAAAACAAACAAGAAATCACAGAACACACACACATAACTCACACACACACACACACACACACACACACACACACACACACACACACACACACACACACACACACACACACACACACACACACACATAACTCACACACACACACACACACACACACACACACACACACACACACACACACACACACACACACACACACACACACACACACACACACACACACACACACACACACACACACGCACTGGTACAGTAGTTCTGGAGTCCTGGTTCAGGAGTCCACACACTCATGATGTTATTATAAATTATTCTACCACAACGATGCGGTAAATATCTCTCAAACTTCAACACTTTGCAAGTCAAGTTATATATTTTACACATGGCTTTGGTAGGAAACGGTTTATCAAGCAATGTCCCTGAGGTGGGTCCGCCTTGCACTTTTTTTTGGCATTACACCTAAATCAGGATTGTGCGGAATGAGTTAACCACTTAAACCCTATACACATTGTTGACCGGGGTGCCCCAGGGGTTTGTTTTGGCCAAAGATACCTGCAACATCTGTCTGTTTCTGACATGCTCAGAATAGGGATGCTAGGGTTCATGTGGTTAACCACTATAACCCCAGCATCCTTATTGTGGGGAAAGCTTTCGCAGGAAAATAGCCGATCGACAAGCTCACAGTGCGTTGAGCTTGTCGATCGGCTATTCTCAGCGAAAACAGAAAAGACCATAGTATAGAGCCCTGAGGGACTCCTCGGTCAACCATATAGAGTTTAAGTGGTTAACACACACAACGCTGGATTTGGGGTCAGTTTTATTAAAAGAATCAATCCTGCTGCTAGTTTTCCTGCCACAATGCTGATGCTCGCTTCATAACAACTTGTCCTGTGAAACATGCAAATCTGCAGGTTTTAAATCATTTTAATGTAATTGTATTGTGATTATCTGCAAAAAGGCAAAGCAATTGACGTGGAAAAATCTTGAGTATTATTTTGCTACTGTACATCTGAATACATGGCAAAGCATTTGGGTGTTTTTTTTCTGGGTCCTTATGTTCCCCCAACACTTGATATCCCCTCACACCTCCTCCTCCTCCTCCTCTTCTGCCCTGCATCTTTCCAATCCTCCCCAGCTCGCTCCCCCTCTTTCTTTTTGGCTGGCCCATTAGCTTGGTGACCAGTGGACTATGACAGGGTGGCCTGATAATGCTTACGCACACACACACACACACACACACACACACACACACACACACACACACACACACACACACACACACACACACACACACACACACACACACACACACACACGCGCGCCACACGGACGAACACACACACACACACACACACACACACACACGCACACATGCCGCACGGACATTGAATTTTACATCAGAACAAGAGAGACAGGAAGGGGAGCTTTTCCATTAGCACCTCCCACGTTCTGCCATGCTAGCTGCTGACAGACTGAGACAGAGTGAATGAGAGAGAGAGAGAGAGAGAGAGAGAGAGAGAGAGAGAGAGAGAGAGGGAGAGGGAGAGGGAGCAGGTGTTCTTAGCCAGTATGTAGTGTAATGACTGGAGAAGGTGATGGTGTGATGGAGATGAGGCAGGGGTTGTAGGCTTTAATCACATGAACCCTAGCTGGGCATGGCATAATAGCCCAAAACAGACAAACATTTGGCAAAAACAGACAAACATTTGGTGAAAATAGACAAACATTTGAATGGGCGGAAGGACAACATGCACTGGTGTCAGACACAGACAGAAGCAGTTGCCTAACAACGCACATTTGCGCATGTGACGGGCCAACTCATGCCTCAGACATACCTCTAGTTTTCAAAAATAGCAACGCCACGCATTGTGTCATGTACGATTTTAGATTGTTTCCCTGTCTTGCACAAGGTGCAGCCTTTTTTCTCTGTTCTATTTCACTTTTCCCTTTTTTTTATTTTCTTCTCTTTTTTTGAGAAAGTACAGAGGACCTAATTAACAGGTGGAAATGATTGTCATTTGTCGATTTGTTGATTTGGTTTAAAACTATTTTTGGTGTATCACTTCCCTGGGTGGTGTTGATGTGCCTTTTGATGAGGGGATCCAATGACAGGGGCCTTCATTTATTGTGATCACAGGGCCATGCGTTCCCATGCCCGGGTCTCGTCTTAAGATGTTGCGCTTTTTTCCCCCTCCTTTTTAATCTTTTCTTTTTGTTTTGTTTCTTCGTTGTGGCTTCTTTTCTAATTTGACACAGAGGTGCTTGTTAGCGGAGATCAAAGGCAGTCATCTATATAGACTGTCAAGTTCAATCACACCGAGGTGGGTGTTGCTGAGATGAGATGATCCAACTGCCAACTAAACACACATATAGATGTGTAGGAGAGAGACACAGGAGGGAGGAGAGAAAGAAGAAAGAAAGGAATGAATGAATGAAGGAAGGAACGAGTGAACGGGAGAACGGGGAAAATGGGAGAGAGAGAGAGAGAGAGAGAGAGAATGAGAGACAGGTTAATTGCCAAGGTGACTGATCCCATGCAGGATAAAGTAAGTTTCTCTGCCACTGAGCTATGGGGCCTATTTAATGAAACGACCAGCACACACTTTCACTGATATAAAACCTCCACCTATGATAGAGAGAGAGAGAGAGAGCGAGAGAGAGAGAGAGAGAGAGAGAGAGAGAGAGAGAGAGAGAGAGAGAGAGAGAGAGAGAGAGAGAGAGAGAGAGAGAGAGAGAGAGAGAGAGAGAGAGAGAGAGAGAGAGAGAGAGAGAGAGAGAGAGAGAGAGAGAGAGAGAGAGAGAGAGAGAGAGAGAGACTGTGTGTGTGTGTGTGTGTGTAGGAGATGGTTACAGGGAGAGAATGAAGGGAGTGGGAAGGAAAGTCATGGAAAAAAAGAGAGAGCAGATGAGACAGTGTGCGAGAGGATATGGAGGAGGACAAGAGGAGGAGAAGGGAGGATGAAATGGAGTGACAACCGGGGCACTTCTCCACTATAGGAGTGAGCCTATCCTTCACCGTAATGATGATGGCCGTGTTAGTTAAAAAGCAGCACCAAGTGTTGGTGGCGTTTAGTATGAAGACGGCTCGGCTAGCTGGGGCAGATGGATGGCTCCCTGGCACAGGAGACAAGCAGGACACACTATAGCGAGAGGTGATATGATATAAGAGAGAGAGAGAGAGAGAGAGAGAGAGAGATCCCTATACTGACAGACACAAAGTAAAACGGCGATTTGACAAGAAATGGCCTCAGTCCCTGTTCATTTTCACAAGCTGTGCTAGCAGAGAGCTAACAGGTGGATAGTACCAATTTGTCAGAGATCTCATCAGATCTTTGTCTTGGTGAAATGTCCTAACAGAGGAACTTTCGATGTAGCGATCGAGAGGATCAACTTGTAAAAAATAACCCCAAAGCCTAATCTAAACACTGGTGTCTAGTCGTAGCATCTCGTTTATACTGTGCTGCTCCTTCCGCGAGGCTTATTTCTTTCCCTTCCTCCTCCCCGGCAGTTCCAATAAGTGTTTTTCAATTACTGCTGTCAGGAGGTAATCATGTGGTGATGAATAGTCTGATATCAAGCCTATATATTCATCTGCCCTCTTTGTTAGATTGTTTCTCAAGCACGGTGTGTGTGTGTGTGTGTGTGTGTGTGTGTGTGTGTGTGTGTGTGTGTGTGTGTGTGTGTGTGTGTGTGTGTGTGTGTGTGTGTGTGTGTGTGTGTGTGTGTGTGTGTGTGTGTGTCTGTCTGTCTGTCTGTCTGTCTGTCTGTCTGTCTGTCTGTCTGTCTGTCTGTCTGTCTGTCTGTCTGTCTGTCTGTCTGTCTGTCTGTCTGTCTGTCTGTCTGTCTGTCTGTCTGTCTGTCTGTCTGTCTGTCTGTCTGTCTGTCTGTCTGTCTGTCTGTCTGTCTGTCTGTCTGTCTGTCTGTCTGTCTGTCTGTCTGTCTGTCTGTCTGTCTGTCTGTCTGTCTGTCTGTCTGTCTGTCTGTCTGTCTGTCTGTCTGTCTGTCTGAATGGGTGGTGTGTTCCTTCTTCAAAACTGCAGAAGGTAGATTAAACAAACGGAAAAGGTAATAAATTATGACTGGTTTATTGTTTGGTTTTTCGTAACTATAAACCAACTAAACTGGTCTGACTTGACTGTCTCTGATAAGGAATAATATTATCGCCATTATATAAAAGTGGTCAAATATTATAATTAGAGGCATTAAGTAGTAACAGCATTATGTAAAAACAACAACACAAAAACAACAGCTGTATAATTGTTCCAAACAAAAACACACCCAAGGCAGACAGAGAAAAACAAGTTTTTCATTATCATAATTATTATTACTATTTTTGTGGTTATGTTAATAGAAAAATTAAACACATCATTATTAACAATATTATAGTTTCATAAGTGTTCATCAAAAGCCGTTATATAATGTTGATGTAATAATGAAATATTATAAAAAAAATATTTCCACAATTAAGATGTTATGTTGGCTTAGGGAGAGAGCGATGGAGAAAGAAACAAGGGACTAAAAGAGAGCAAAATGATCAGTGCTAATTGAACTTGAGTGTTAATTGAACTCTCTGACTTAAAGTATTACTGATGCTTTACAGTGAAAGCAGTAAAGAAAGAGAAACACACCAAAAAAATGCACAAGTTGGGGCAAAAAAAAAGCAGCTACAGACTCTCTTTCTAACCACCCATATCTCCCCCCATTCCCTCTACTCCCCCCCTCTCTCTCTCTCCCCTCTCTCCATCTATCACATCCAGCAGGTACCACAGGCCACTGGCCAAGCCTGTCCTCCCGTCATTAGCCTCCTGTTCTCCCCACGCGATCCATGTGGTTGCCCCTGCCTCCTCTCCCCAGCCCGACACCCCATAATAATATCTCTTTCAACCTTCACACCGTGATAAATAGGCGTGTGCAGAACAAAAGAGGGATGGAGGCAGAGAGGGAGGGAGGGTGGGAGGGAAAGGGAGGAAGAAAAGACGGGAAAGTAGGGGGAATTACGGGTAAGAATCATAAAAAAGTGTGACCCTTTTTCACGTAGTCCTTCCTTTTGGAAAGCGCTGGGGGAACTTCCATTGCGTGCTGTTAAAAGAAGTTGCAACTAAAACTAAATATGTAATTTTGTGAAAATATTTATTGCGAACATTTTTCAGGATGTGCGCATGTTTTTTTTTCCTTTTTATTACCTTTCAATGAGTTACATGTGTTAAAGGATGTGCCATGCCATGAAGTCATTATGTGTAGGTGTAATTTCGAGGGGAATGGGGTAACACTTGAAGCAATGTCGTGAAAATATAGCACAGTTTAGAAGTAATATAATACGTCTCAATGCGTACATGACATTACATTGTATGAATGGGTTCTGCAACTTTTTCAGGCTGGCACACAAAAAGCTTAGAATTTTCTCTCATCCAGCAACTTAGACCCGTTGCGGTAATTCTGCTCCATCGCATGAAGAAGTATAAATCGGGCTTAAAACAGTATCGTCTCGTCACAAACCTTTGGTCTGAACTAAGCTTTAGACGCACCTATACTCTTCACTTAGTAATGTGGGACCTCAAATACGGTACACACAGTCAAATCAAATTTTTGGCTGCGCTTGTAACCCTTCCCACAGGCATGATGAAACATTCTATGCAGTAAGCACTGAAGTGGAGGCGGTGACCCAGACTGACTCGAGATATCCTCTCACTCAGGAATGAGGCAGACTAAAGTTAGTGCCCGGGGTCGGGTGGAGGAGCATCCAATTATTCTCAGTGAGGAACACGACTACATGTAGCAGCAGTACTGCACATGTCTACTTGTCATGTGTGTAGCCCCCCCAACACCGACAGACTTACAACCTTCTAGAAAGCCCATGCCCTGTTGAAGCTCGCAGCTCCTGAATTCTGAAGAGGAATAGGGAGCTCCTGTACGGATTTAATCGAGCCTATCACAAACTTTATAATGGACTTCTTTACTTTGAGCATTTAAAGGCATATATAGAATGTAACTTTGCCCTGTGTTTGTTTACATACAATATATACTGTACTTTTTTTTATTCATCATTTCCCTCTTTACCACTACTCCTCAGCCACTGGAGTAGTGTGGTGGTGTTTACCTGCAGAAACATAAAAAATCATCGTATTTTGGTGTTTTCACTGTTTGTTTTGGTGGCCCAAAAACGTCCCGTCTACCAAAACAAACACTGAAAACAGCAAAATAAAGCGAGAGGGCAGTGTGTTTCTGCAAGTAAACACCACCACACTACTCCAGTGGCTGATAACTGCTGGTATAGAGGGTAATTATCTGTAAAAAGAAAATATGTATGGTTTTGTTATGTAAACACAGAGCAAAGTTACATACTATGCCTTTAACATTAAAAATAATGTTGGCACCACAAAGAGACGCAAAGGTTCCTGTCTGTTGGAGATCTTTGTTTCGTATGCCATCTTGCACTTTTGGTTTTTAATCGCATTTGGCATTTCACACAATTTATTTCATTTCATTTTATCATAAGCAACCATGCTAAAACTACTACTACTAATAGCAATAATTGCTAAAAAAAAAAGGCAACCAGGACAACCAGAGGCATTTCCAGCCTGGTAAAAAAAAAACACACAAAACGAAGGGGATGAGATGATTATGCAAATTCCCCTGAGACGTGTTTTGATTTTGATGTTTTAGTTGTAATTAAAAAGTCTCTCTCCTCTCCTCTGTCACAGTCACTGCTCTCATAATATCACTGTGATTTATTAGCACAGCCACAAATTAACAGCCCCCTTTTTTTCATCTCTGTGCCGAGATATGTGTTGTGATATTAACAGTATATTTAAACTGTTAAACACTCGTTGTTTTGTCTGTGCCCTTGAGTTGTGCACGCGCATGTGTGTGTGTGTGTGTGTGTGTGCGTGTGCGTGTGCGTGTGCGTGTGCGTGTGCGTGTGCGTGTGCGTGTGTGTGTGTGTGTGCGTGTGTGTGTCACCAATATGGCCTTTGATGTGAGCCATGCTGCTTTCATGTCAGCTGAAGGACTTTGGTTATGAAGCGAAAGTCACATCTCCATCACCTGCTGAGTCCCATCCTATTGAGGAGATCTGTCTGCACTGCAACTGTGTGTGTGTGTGTGTGTGTGTGTGTGTGTGTGTGTGTGTGTGTGTGTGTGTGTGTGTGTGTGTGTGTGTGTGTGTGTGTGTGTGTGTGTGTGTGTGTGATTCTGCAGCAAGAAATGGAAAAAAACAACTGCACTACCTATATCTATGTATCCTTCCTTCCCTTAACACACACCCTTCGTACATCTCTGCCTCCATCTCCCCCTGCTTGATTTAAGAGTTGCGCTCGCGGCTCTGACATTAGAACTTTGTGTGTGCGTTTGCGCGCGCGCGTGTGTGTGCGTGTGTGTGTGTGTGTGTGTGTGTGTGTGTGTGTTTGCGCGCGTGAGCTATGATTATTCAACTCTAATAGCTTTGTATTGCTGCCTCCCTGCTCTAACCATATCCGTTCTATGCAGACATTAATAAATGTGTGTGTGTGTGTGTGTGTGTGTGTGTGTGTGTGTGTGTGTGTGTGTGTGTGTGTGTGTGTGTGTGTGTGTGTGTGTGTGTGTGTGTGTGTGTGTGTGTGTGTGTACATATTGTGTGGCTCCACGTTGCTGCCCCAGACAGTAATATCGCCCATGCATACATTATCCATCTTGCCTATTATCCAGGACTCACGGCTGAAGAATTAAATTGTGGATGTTTGGCGTGGTGGTGTATTGAGGGGACGGGACTGGCGCCGCGTCCCCCTAGTCAGAGGTTAAGATAGCAATCAGGACAGGAGCGCAGATGGGGGCGGACATTTTTAATATTATTTTAATATCCGCAGTGGCTAGTAATTGTCAAAGGACTGTCCAATCCTCTGTGCTGTTTCTGTAAGACATATCTAACATGTGATTACCCCCAAAGGCTACATGGAGAGTTTATCTGTCTATCTATCTATCTATCTAACTATCTATATATCTATCTATCTATATAGATATGCTATTTGTATTGCTTTTTAATTTGTATGTGCATTTTCTTCCTATATTATGCAGTTATAAGATGCATTTATATAGCGCCTTCATCCAAAGTACTTTACAATGTGCATCACATTCACCCATTCACACACACATTCACACACACACATTCACACACACATTCACACACCGACTGCGGAGGAAACCATGCACTAACCTGCTCACCGGGAGCAATTTGGGGTTCAGTGTCTTGCTCAAGGACTCTTCGACACTAACCCTGCATGGGGGAGCCCGGGATCGAACTGGCAACCTTCCGTTTCTACCTCCTGAGCCACTGCCGACCTATATATATCAATCCATCCATCTATCTATCTGTCTATCTATGCTATTTGTATTGCTTTTAAGTTTTAATGTGTATGTGCATTTTCTGCCTATATTATGCAGTTAGTGACATCATTCTTGAATGTCTGCAAAGGTGACTTTGATTGCGCTGTTCGATTTCACGCCTTCAAACTGAAATATCATCTCTGTCGGGTGGAAGCCTCATAATGAACAAAACTGTTGCTTTTAAGGATTCAAATTCAAAAGTAGCAAAAGTAGCAGATCTACAAGCTCTAAACGCGTCGCTTGCAGATCTGCTACTTTTGATACTATGTACTATGACAAGAGGTTTCTGGCCGACAGCAACGATATATAACACATAATATTCCACGGAACCCTTGAAATCCAGATCTACAACCACTGGTCCAGGGTCATTATAGGACAGTAAAGGGAGCTGACACCAAAAATAGCCTGCCTGTTCTGCATGCTCCATGCTGTTATGCATCAATCTATCAGCCAACCTTATTACTATTCAGATTATACACACACACACACACACACACACACACACACACACACACACACACACACACACACACACACACACACACACACACACACACACACACACACACACACACACGTTCGTGCTATTCAGATTAGAAGCTATAGGTGGACGGGACGTTGAGGGGAGAAGCGGAGACATCGGTGACCTTTTCAATCCCTGTCGGACACTTTGAGTCGGCACTGAATCCATCTCAGCCAGACGCTCCTGATAGTTGATTTCCCTGCAACCTGTCCCATGTCCCTCACATCCACCAGGCAGCCTATTGTAATGTATGCAGATTGCATTTGTTCACTTTGTGTTTTTTTTTTATTTGGCACTTTCTCCATCTTTCCGCAAAGTACATGTGGGACAGGCCTTTGAATGAGAAACACTGTAGACACGCAATCTAGTATCAGAAACGGAGGTGATTGTTTGGTGATTGTTTGCAACACACACACACACACACACACACACACACACACACACACACACACACACACACACACACACACACACACACACACACACACACATGCAAACAGCTAGTGCTCCGTTGTGCATCCACGGTCACAGTGTAATTATACACATTATTAATTTACATATTATTAATATACTTGTGTAGTTGTTGCTCATTAGTGGTCCAATGAAAGAGAGAACACATACTGTACACAATTAAAGCTCTCTCGTGCGCGCACGCACGCGCACGCACACACACACACACACACACACACACACACACACACACACACACACACACACACACACACACACACACACACACACACACACACACAAAGTTGCATGTAAACATAGCAGGGGTCCTCAAAGTCCTTGGGTCCTTGGAGGGGTTCCAGGGGGTTCCTCTGCGAAATGTGTTAATACAGCATCACAATCATTTTAAGCACTTTATCCATTTATACTTTGGCTATTCAAAAATAGCAGATCTACAAGCTCATAAAAAAATTAAAAAATGGATGGAAAACTTTTAATAATTTAGCATTTTTTAACACAACGACAAAGACTTTTTTAGAAAGGTCTCTACTTTACAGGTTCAAAGACGGCGGAGTAGTGTTGATATAGGTGCAAATATGGCAAAAGTTAATATCGTCTCTGTCGGGTGGAAACCTCATATGTCCAAAACTATTACTTTTCACAATATTCAAATTAAAAAATAGCAAAAGTAGCTTATCAAAAGGCTCAACACGTGAAGCTTCGCGCAGTGTTTCGAGCTTGTGGATCTGCTACTTTTGATGCTTTTGTGTGACGCTGTAGTGTAGTATGATCAAGTCGGCCGTTAGTTCGAATATGGAGATAGGAGGTTTCTGCCTGACAGCAACAATGTTTTATAATGAAAACATCTTAGTGTGGATGTGGCCTCTGTGTTCTATCCACCAGCATACGCACGCACAGTTTACACACACACACACACACACACACACACACACACACACACACACACACACACACACACACACACACACACACACACACACACACACACACTTCCCACGTGGAAAAGTCAGCAGATGCCCACACACAAAGAGGACAGAGAGGGGAGCAGAGGAAGGCAGATGACTTAATCGAGTGATCGGACAAGAGCTAGGAAGCGCTAGAGAGAGAGAGAGAGAGAGAGAGAGAGAGAGAGAGAGGATTCATTAGGATGCAAATGAGCGGGGGAGCGATTAACGTGGCATGAGAGATTGAAAGAGATACTGTGTATGATGAAAAGCAGAGACAGAGAAACGGAGAGAGAGAGGGAGTGAGATTGAGTCATCTCTCCTTTTCAGCGAGGGCTTCCACACTGAAAGGAAGGTGGACAGTCAAACATCGAGCTGCCAGAGACCCTGGCGTCAGGAGCAATTAATTTTTACAGGCGATGACTACCGGTTTACAATACAAGGACTCATCTCTCTGTCCAAATGATTTCACACAAAGATGAAGACTTGCAGCTCACATTCATCCACGTTCTGCACAGTTGTATTGATGTAGGATCCCCCACTTCCCCGATTATAATGGATTTGCCTTGTCGCTGCAAAGACACAATTGTGTGGATTTATTCATTCAGGTCTATAGATCACACTTTACTCTGCACTTATTTAACGTTTTTAGTCATATCTCTCAGGGCATCTCATCAGTAGGGTTGGATCCTTTAGTATTTTAACGATTACAATTTTAACGATTCCGGCTCCTGAAAACAGAAGAGAAAGAAAGAAAACGCAAGAAAACAGAGCTCATGCTCATGGGTCCCAAGGCGCAGCTTCAGAAGATTGGAGATTTTCTCCTCCATGTGGATGGCGGCTCCATCTCTCCATCCCCTGAGGTTCGCCACCTGGGTGTCATCCTGGACTCTACCCTCTCCTATCAATCCCACATCAAATCTGTTACCAAATCTGCCTTCTTCCACCTCAAAAACATTTCCAGACTCCGGCCGTCCAGGGCTTTGTTGGCCACCCCAACAAAGCCCTGGACAGACTGCAGTATGTGCAAAACTCAGCTGCCAGAGTGCTCACCCGTACCAAACCCTGGCCGCACATCCCCCCCACCCTCAAACACCTCCACTGGCTTCCGGTTAAGTTCCGTATTACCTACAAACTGCTCCTCCTCACCCATAAAGTTTTTTTCCATCCTTGAAATTTAAAAGTTTGGGAACCGCCTACCAACTCTGACAGTGTGATAAACCGGTTTCAGGAAACTGTTCCAAATATGATGGAACCGATTCATTAAACAAACTAATGCGTGCATCATTTGGGGAGAAGAGCTTCATGAGACGGACATATACATACAAGCCTTGGCAGCTATCACCCCTATTAGACAGCTGAATTCTGATCCTTACAGGTGCATTTTACTTGTTCATAGTTAAATGAACACTCAGGATTTTGTCTATTGTCAAATATAATAAAAAATCAACGGTGTAAAAAAATCTCTTGTGTTTAATTATGTAATCAGTCCTTATGTTGTACATACTGAATCAAGATCTCAAACTTTCAGCGGGGAAAAAAAGCCTCCTTGATCCAATAAATCACGATTGGAAATGAAGGCATCAGGGCTTTTCCCCCCTCATCTGGTGAGGCCACACTGCAGTAAAAACATCAAGAAAAAGTTTTTGAGCGTTGCAACCGCTCCTATAAGAGGGTTTAGGACAACATCCGTGGTGAAAGTTTTTATTTCCGTCGTGAAAATTTGTCTTTCGCTGTGACGCCATGCTGTGGAAAACACGCCCATAGGCTAAAAAAAAATCACACCCAGTGTGATGTGCTGTGATTGGCTAGCGAGGCGCGTGATGAAATTAAATTATGAGGTGTTATTTTCATCATGCATCTCGGTAGCCAATCACAGCACGTCCTGCGAAGTGACGTGCTTACATTTTTTACATTATTATTAATTTCATCATGCGTCTCGCTAGCCAATCACAGCGTGTGTGCGAAGTTTGAAGTTAATTTCATCATGTGTCTCGCTAGCCAATCACAGCACGTCACACTGGGTGTGATTTTTTATTAGCCTATGGGCGTGTTTTCCACAGCATGGCGTCACAGCGAAAGACACATTTTCACGACGGAAAGAAAAACTTTCACCACGGATGGGTCCTAAACCCTCTTATAGGAGCGGTTGCACCGCTCAAAAATGTAAGCACGTCACTTCGCAGGACGTGCTGTGATTGGCTACCGAGATGCATGATGAAATGAATAACTCATAAATATCACCGCTCACTTCACACTGGGTGTGATTTTTTTTAAAGAAAAAAAAACATTTTCACTTTTTGAGAGTTAACTGAACTCTCAGGATTTTACTATGTAGAAGAGGCTTTGGCAAGGACCTGAATTGGCCCCTGTGTGACAGCTCTATGAGTCATTATCTTCTCTGTAAGGAGATAGTGAGGAGATGGGCTAGTTAACCAGGAACTGTCTTAATTAAGGTCATTAATAAACCAGACCAACACCACCAGTCCTCTGGGACAGCCAAAGTGTGCGTGTGCATGTGCCTTACTGTGTGTATTACTATACTTGTGAGGACCAAATGTCCCCACGAAGTATGGCAGAATTAGAAAAATGGTTGGACCATTTTCCTAGTCCTCACATGAAAAATGGTTGTTTTAGAGATTTTTAGAGATTTTAGAGGTTTACAATTAGAAAAAGATTCAGGTTGGGGCTAGAATTAGACATTTAGATTAGACATTAGACAGTCAATATTGGTACAGTTCTATCAGAGAGGATAAGTCCCAGTTAAAAAGAATAGAGACTAGAGAGGTAACGAAAATCCCCACCCATCCACTTGTATGGAGTTGCTCACCCAGCGCATACTCCCTTTTCACCCCTTCATCCGGGTTGGGAAATGTGATGGGCGGGGCCTATTTGGGGCCTATGTGACACCTTTTGCGTCACAGAGGTGACACGTTTTGCTGCGCAACCCCTGTGCACAAGCTTGTGCTTTGATCTCAATATAGCTGTTCCATAGCTGAGCCCCCAGTACCTGATGGAAAATTTTCACATGACCAGTACGGAACTTTGGGAGATATACATTATCTTTAACTTTATAAACCCCAGAGGGTTTTCTAAATCTCACTTGCACAACCCAATAGTGTGATGTTGTGGTACAAATGTGTTGTTTTTAAATGTGCAAATAAACAAATACTTTTTACTTTTTATTTAGAGGTTAGGTTAGGTGTTAGAGTTTTCCCTATTTTATACTTCCCTATTTTATAGATTGCCAATCTACAAATTCATAACGCGTCGCAGCACAATGCCCCGTGAGCTTGTAAATCTGCAATTTTCTGCTATTTCTCTCTCTCTCTACTGACCTCCAACTATCCTTAACCACTTTCCACCTGGAGTCCCTATTTTGGGCATGTCATTATATTGTCAAACATAGTCAGACATTTTCACAAATGTTCAATATTTTTCAGAACTAGCAAAACTGTCAGATCTACAAGCTGTAAGGTCTGCTTTTTCCCCCCACTATTCGTCTTACGATGAAGTATATATAGGTTTAAGAGGGTGCCTGGGGAGTTCCTGCCACTCCCTCTGTGTCTTAGGGGCTGAGACTCTTCATAAAACAGAAATATGTAGTGGCAAGGCCTAAAGCCAGGGGCCAAATAAAAACTAGCCAAGTGTCTTGTATGGAGCCCATCCATCCACATCATAAAACAACACTCTTTATTTGTGTTCTCACTCTGTCACTCCACTGGCTGCTCAGCTCGCCTTAGACACTGGGATCTTCCACTGGTCTATAAATCCATCCCAACACACTCTCTCCTTCACTGTTCCCCCGTTCTCTCTCTCTCTCTCTCTCTCTCTCTCTCTCTCTCTCTCTCTCTCTTTCTCTCACCTTCTCTTTCTCTGTCTCAACGTCTCTCTCCCTTCCTCTCACTCTCTCCCTCCATATTGCTCTTTTTCCTCCTCATCCTCTCTTTCTCCCTTTTCTTCCCCTCTCTCTCTCCCCCTCTCTCTCTCCTCCTCTCGGCCCCACTCCTCTTTGAGTGTTTCACGGTGCATCATCCTAGATTTATTTTCCAAATATACTGCAGTGAAACCTACTGTGCCTGTTGTTGTTTTGGGGAGGAGGGAGAGGATGTGGGGGGGATTTAGTCCCCGTTAAAAAGAGTTATGTACGCCCAGGCGCTTTACGTTCCCTGCCTCACGGTAACAGGGCGTTCCCCCGACATATTTCACCCCTTCAGGCCTTCTCCTAATCCACATATCAATCTACAGCACGCCTGTGGAAACAGCATTTACACCCGTGCGGCAAGAGCAAGCCACAGCTCTCTTGTCATGGAACGGTCTGACAGAGATCGCTGTCCGTTTAGAGACAAGCCTAACGTTGCTGTAAATTGACCACTGCCTTGCTTTGCCTAAATAGCTGGTAGCTATAGTCAAAACCCTGCCACCAAACACGGTTTGTTTGAATAGAATTCAGAGACACTGTAGTTTATCTGGGCACGAAGGCACAAAAACACAGAGCAGAAAACAGCGACTTTTGATTGTTAACATAATGTGAACAAAGATGAGGCATGCCAGCAACACAACTTCCATGTTCATGAGCCAACTCCCTCCCCACACTGTAGGAGAATCCCAGCAGAACTACCATTTTGTTGCAGTTTTTCATTCACAGTAATGTTTAACCTATAGAGCAGTGGTTCTCAACCTTTTTCAGGCCGCGACCCCCCAAAATAATGATATTTGAACTAGGTATCCCCAACCCTGACAAGCACTTGGAATCGTAGAAGTTGAGGTGTTACATTTTGTTTGACTCGGTTCCACAGATAAATATTGTGAAAATAGCCGAGCTGCGAGGCGTTGTGAGTTTGTGGATCAGCTATTTTCAAATCTTTCTTATATTATTTGACAATTTGGCCAATGTTTGACCAGTCTTTATAATATAGTTTGTTGATTACTTTTGATGCAGTACATTTTTTTTGGTTATTAAAAAGGTCTTAAAAGTCCTTAAATTGTCACTTCACTGTCATCTGGGGACCCCACCAAAATCATGTGGGGACCCAAGGGTGGGTGACTGACGTTATCGACAACTGACGTCACAGACAACTGACATCACACACGACTGACGTCACAGACTGGTCCTGTCAGAGATGTGCGCTCCACTGAGCACGTGAACCTTTCTATACTTCTAGTGTTCTAGTGTTTTTACCTGATGTTATGTGGGAGTTCTGACTGCTCCAGACGGTACTGAATAACTGCTAGCTTGCATAGTGTCTTCAGTTTAGGACTTAAATCTAAGATGTGCAGGTCATCAGACTCTGCCAAGAGTCCTTTGTATCCTCCAATGAAGATGATACGATCTCCCACCGTGCAACTTTACAGGAAAACAAGCCCAACGTCGCTTATAATGAGCAGACCTGGCAACACTGACAGGCTCTTCCAGACCAGCGCTGCCAGCACTAACGCATGCGCACAACAATGTGCGCATAAAATAGTGTTTGTGAATAAATAAGGCCTATAGATGATATGCGATAAGCAAATTATCCCCAGGCATTCGTTGTTGACCTTCTTATTCAACCTCGTCTGCATCTGATATGCCTGCTTATCGTTTGGATAAGCTCAGACAGCGACAAAATGCCTAGGTCATTGGTTCTCAAAGTGGGGTCTGGGGACCCCCAGGGGTACTTGAGGGAGTTCCAGGGGGTACCCAGCAAAATGTGTAAATATAGCATCAGAATAATTATGACCTTTTATACTTTGGCTATTCAAAAATAGCAGATCTACAAACTCATAGCTCCATGAGCTTGTAGATCTGCTATTTTTGAAAAATCTTGAACATTTTTTGCAAATCTTTGAATATATATTTTTGAAAGCGAACATTTGTAACTCAAATCTTTGCTTCTGGGGGGTCCCTGGAATGAAATATTTTTAGATGGGGGTCCGCGGCCAAATACATATCAATTTGGAGGTCCCTGGCATGAAAAAGTTTGAGAACCACTGGCCTAGGTGATAATCTATTTTTATATTTACATCAAACTTTACAGAAGGAGAGCACTTACGTACGCACACGCGCACGCAAGCACGCACACACACATGCATGCACACACATGCATTTCTTACGTGTGACCTTTGGTATTTGCTGGGTAAAGGTCAGGACCCACAGATGTGTGAGATGTGCCAGTGGGCCTATTTTATCAAGGCCTGGAGTGCACATGCACACACACAGACGCACGCATGCACACACACACACACACACACACACACACACACACACACACACACACTCTATGAACCCGGCTGGAGGTCTCTCTCTCTACCTGTTGATGTGCAGTGGGAGAAAGAGAGAAAGAGAGAGAGAGAGAGAGAGAGAGAGAGTTATGTCACACTATCTCTCTTTATTTGGCTCTGGCCATCGGCAACAGCTGTCCATTCATCCTCTCTCCATCACGTTTCTCAGTTCGTCTTCAATCGTGCTGTTTTCTCTCAAGCTGCTTTTCTTTCTATCAGGTCTACCCACCCTTCACCTCTCTCTCTCTCTCTCTCTCAGTCTGTCAGTCTCTCTTCTCTGGACATGCCTCTGCCTCTCTTCTCTCCTCTCTTCCCTCCTTTCCCTTCCCTTCCTCCTTTCTCTCTCCCTCTATTTCTCTCTTCCTTCCTCACCACCACCCCCCCACCTCTCATTCTCCATCCTTCCTCCTCTCCCTCCCTCCGCCCATCCACTGCTCATCCCCCCCTTCTGCCTTCTTCTCCATCTCTTTTTACTGTCTCTCTCTCCCCTGCCTCTTTGACCCCCCCTTTTTTCCCTCTCTCTTCTCTCTGCCCCCCCCCCCTCTCTCTCTCCCTGTCTCTCTCTCTCTCTCTCTCTCTCTCTCTCTCTCTCTCTCTCTCTCTCTCTCTCTCTGTCCGTCTCTGCAGGCTGTGTGTGTGTGTCAGGGCTGTATGTTAATGACAGTTGACAGATAGTTGAAGGGCACGGGCTGCTCCCTGTCAGCCCTGTTTTGGACTCATAATTATTTCAACCAGTGTCACATCACTGTCACCCTCTCTCGCTTAGCACTCACTCTAACACGCCCGCGCGCCCGCACACACACACACACACACACACACACACACACACACACACACACACACACACACACACACACACACACACACACACACAGAGGCAGGTTTGTATTACTATACTTGTGTGGACATCCACATTTTAGGATGGCATTGAAAATATCTGAAAGTAGCCGCTCCCGAAAAAGACAAAACAAATTGCAGATCTACAAGCTCACACTGAGACGCGTGGTGGGCTTGTAGATTGGATTTTTTTTGGGTGTGTGACATCGGCACACAATGAAGTATAAAATAGGGAAGACTATTAACACCGAACACCTAAAGCTAACCTCTAAATGTCTAATCCTAACAGTAACCTGAATCTTTTCCAATTTTAAGTCTATCAAAAAAATACATTTTCAATCATAAAACGACCATTTCTCTGGTATGGACCACAAAAAGGGTCCTCACAACGTCTATTTCTCAAATTCTAACTGTACTTGTGGGGACATCTGGCCCTCACAAGTATAGTAATACAAACACACGCACACGCACGCACACACAGGGGCCTTCCACCCGCCTCTCTGCTGAGCCTGGAGGATAGGATTCTGTGTGTGTGTGTGTGTGTGTGTGTGTGTGTGTGTGTGTGTGTGTGTGTGTGTGTGTGTGTGTGTGTGTGTGTGTGTGTGTGTGTGTGTGTGTGTGTGTGTGTGTGTGTGTGTGTGTGTGTGTGTGTGTGACTGTATGCGTGTGTGTGCGTGTGCGTGTGTGTGTGCGTGCGCGCGTGCGTGTGCGTGCGTGTGTCTGGCAGTGAGCGTCAGGAGGCTGTCAGTCGACCTCACCGTTAGCCGTTTCCCTGCCAAGACAAGCATCGTCGCCACGCGGTAACCGTTGCTGTGGCGCTCGTCTCCGTGGTAACAAACCAGGCAGGGCGTCGTGTGGCTGGTAGAGCGACATGTCGGCGGCGTGGTGGAGAGGTTGACGCCCCCCTCCCCCCCCCCCTCCTCCTCTTCTGACAACGCAGCCAAAATAATATCTGCACCATTTGTTCCACCGCAGGCTAAGGGGGCGCGGAGCGGATTTAATGTTTGATTGGAACGGAATTTAACGGTTAATTCGACTGAGATTACATTCACTAAACCCCCGATGACTTGACTGGAAATATCCTACATCAGTGGTTCTCAACATGTGGGCCGGGGACCACTGGTGGGCCGCGAGGGTATTGCAAGTGGGCCCCCAAATAATTGCCAAAACACTAAGATTTGAATAATAATATTGTTGTGGCTGGCCGAAACCTCTTATCTCCATATTGTAAATCTCAGAATTGTTTGTTTTAACTCAAAGATTCTCTGGGGGTCCCTGGCTGGCACAACATATTTTCAGATGGGAATTTGCGGCAAAATACATATGATTTTTGGGGTCCTTGACATGAAAATGTTTGAGAACCACTATTCTAAAGTCCCATTTATTCTGCTGCCATTCCTTCAGCTTGAACCACCATCCTCCATGTGAACGGAGGACAAAGGCCGAGATGGACAGAAAGACATGGAGCAGCAGAGAGAGAGAGAACAAAGACAATAAAAGACAGAGGGTGTCTGTATGGAAGAGAAACACCACAGGTAAGCAAGAAAAAGAGAAAGACTGAAATGAGGAATAGATAGGGGAGAGAGAGAGAGAGAGAAGGGAAGCAATCAATGATTTAAACAGTAATGCAGCTCTTTGTATTCACTGTCACACTCCCACTCTGTGCAGACAACACACACACACACACACACACACACACACACACACACACACACACACACACACACACACACACACACACACACACACACACACACACACACACACACACACACACACACACACACACACACACTCATGCACACACGTGCATGCGTGCACACATCACAACTGCCTCACACATACAACACAAAAGCTGTCGTTTGCATTCCAAAACACAATGTGCTTTGCACCCACACAAACAGAATGACACACACAATCGCACTAAAACGTGCACGCACGCACGCACGCACACACACACACACACAAACACACGCACGCGCACATTTGCACATGCACACACACACTTGCTCAGTCTCCATCTTGTAGCTGTCTGTGACGTAGCTTCACCCTCCTCTCTGTCTCTCAGCCTGTTACTCACACCATCCAGTCACTCCTACTTAATGTACTGTGTCCTCCCCTCTCTCTCTCTGTCTATCTCTCCATTTATCTATCTGTCCATCTCTCACTCCATCTGCCGTGGTCCACGCTACCCTTCACTCCACCCCTAACACCTCTGTGTGTGCGTCTCTCTCTCTCTCTCTCTCTCTCTCTCTCTCTCTCTCTCTCTCTCTCTCTCTCTCTCTCTCTCTCTCAAACACTCACACATGCTTCAAGACTCTCTCTCGTATGCTGTCCATCTCTCCATCTCTGTGTTTATGGCTCACATTTAGACGATGTGCATTGGCATAAAGTCACACGCAGACTCATGTACATCTGGACACACACACACACGCACACACACACACACACACACACACACACACACACACACACACACACACACACACACACACACACACACACACACACACACGCACGTTCAAACACACGCATCCAGATATACATACATGCACATGAACATACGTGGGAGCCGGGAGCATTAAAAATCCCTCTGTCTGTGTCAGCCTGCCCCCCCCTTCTCTCTCTCTGTTGGTCTATCTTTCTTTCTCTCTCGCTATGTCTCTATTTCTGTCTGTCTCTGTCTCGGTTTGTTTCTCACCCTCTCTCTCTCTCTCTCTCTCTCTCTCTCTCTCTCTCTCTCTCTCTCTCTCTCTCTCTCTCTCTCTCTCTCTGTCCTATTCCCTTCCTCCCTCAGTCCTTGACTCTCCTAGTTGCAGGCTTCAAGTTAAATTAAGGCGGGCTGACAAACAAATTAAATCTGTCACATCCTGTTTGCATGGACCAGACAGGAAGTCGATAGAGGCGGCCATATTGGTTAGCCGGAGTTCTAATCACACTCCAGTGCCATGGCAACGCTGAGAGCAGAGGGTTGAGGGGGTCGAGGAATGCACGGGGAAACGGGGGGGCTTCTCAACACCGAGCAACACTAGCAGGAGGTGCTGCTGTGGTGTGTGGAAATGTCACTCCATGATCACACACACTCCTGGGAAGCAATCCTTAACCACATGAACCCTGCTGTCCCTGTACTGAGCATGTCATAATAGATGCTGGAGCGCTGGGTTTCAACCTGTGGGGCTGGGGCCCACTGATGGGCCGTGAGGATTTTGCAAGTGGGCCCCCAAATAATTGGCAGAACACAAATATTTGAATTATGATATAATTTGATATTTTTAGATAACACTGCCGTGTTAACACATTGACTGCTATAGACGTAATATTACGTCATCTCAAATCCAACGCTTGATCGCCGATGATGTAATATTACGTCCTCTGGTGTTCTTAGTGATTACGCTAGAGCGTGCTCTTCGCCAACCTATGAATGATGCCTTGACTTCCAGAGAAGGATACACCCGGAAATTACGTCATCTAAAACATTTTCATCCCGTCCGCTACAATGCTATCATATTTATAAAAATTCATTTATCTCGGATTTCTTTTCCCAGATTGCGTTTTTTCACAGAACTACAGAACGGACGACCACGGTTGCAATTTTCCGGCGGAAAGAAGAGAGACTCGTCTTTCCACCGAGACATCGTTTGTTTACATCCGCGTTGAAAAAAATAATTCAAAATAAGGTAAAACCGCTGGCAGTGGCGGATGAATTAATTAATTAATAACTGGCAAGGAATGTGTTAAGTGGTCAGATGGGGAGCCCGTCAAAGCGTTTGAGATTTTCAAGTGAGCCCTGATGATGTTGATGAACACTTTGACGGCGACTCGGCGACAGATATGCTGCGTTGCTTTCTATCTTTTGTTGCTGACAGTGTTTACACTGAACACGGCATAAGGGTCCATTCCAAACACCTGGTGGTCTGTACCATCACAACACTGTGAGCTTGTAGATCTGCTATTTCTTTGTGAAGAGATTATAAAATAAAATAAAATACGAGCATTTTATTCTGTAATAAACGGATGTGTTGAGTTATAGGAAACATAGCAATGATAGTATACACAAAAGTGCACAACCTTTTCTGGATCAGGGCCCACTTGAAAATCTTGAAATTGTTCGCGGCCCACCCTATTGGCTGGCGTTAAGTGGCCAGATGGGTGGGCTGTGTGCATTTTCAGGGCGTGTTTATTTTAATGATCAATCAATTGATAGTGTTCCGGCTTGAATCAATGGAACTAATAAGTTCCTATTTATTGCTATCAAAAGAAAACACATTTTTATTCCTTTTTTTCTTTTTACATTATTTTTTAAAATATTAATGTTATATTATCTTTAAAATCTTAAGTGTTTTGCCAATAACCTCTCGGAGGTTGACAATCACTGGTCTAATCTACCTTCTGTGCAAGTGCAAGCACACGTGCACACACACATCGTTAGAGCCACAAAGTCACACATGCAAGATGAGGAGGGAGGGTCAAAGGTCACCATTCTGCCCTTGTCTTTAGCCTCTGTCTGTCACATCAATACACACACACACACACACACACACACACACACACACACACACACACACACACACACACACACACACACACACACACACACATACTCCCTGTAGAGTGGTAGCTAATCTCAGTGACATGAGTCAGAGGCATATGCCAGGGGCGGAGTATGTTAAGGTCAAAGGTGAGAGTTCAAGCCACCTGCAGGGTTTAGTTTAACCCTGCAATATCCAGATACACACATACTCAACATACACACACACACACACACACACACACGCACATACGCACACGCACACACACACACACACACACACACACACACACACACACACACACACACACACACACACACACACACACACACACACACACACACACACACACACACATACAGAAAGGACTAAGAGGACAAAACAACTTGACATTGGCTCAAGTCATGTGGGCCTTTTGACCCCAAATAAATAATATTCAATCCGCCACACATGGATCCTGCAATGGCAAAAGTTAACCACTTAATCCCTATATGACTGGGGTCCCCCAGGGGTCTATACTTGGTCCCCTCCCTTTTTCCCTCTACTACAAAGCTCCTATTTTTTTTATTGTTTTGGGGAACGTGTGCGTTACTAATATTCTTAACATTGGTTCACGTTGGAACCTTATCAGTTCAGTCGGCGGATTTAATAGATTTGCATATAGTATTTAAAACATAATACTCAAATGTGATCCGTTTCAGTATCCACCCGTCTGTCCTTTCTTATCGACACATCCCATCCATCCATTCCTACTTCCCTCCTCCCAACACAGTAAAGTCCTCAGTGTTAATATAACTCAGAGATTGTACAAATGGAACCAAATGGACCCGTTTAGATTCCCTTTGTACTCTCTTGAGTTACAAATCGCTAAATTAACCTCGTGGATTTTTACTGTGTACTTCCTCCTCTCCCTCAGGTCAACTCATGTTTACTCATTTGACCCCTCTGGTCTCCCTGTTTAAAAATACATGAGCAATAAAGAAGGATGCATGTCTCTCCCTCTTTCGCTCAGTCGCTTTCTCTCCACCTCTGTTTCTGACCCCCGGCACACACTCTCTCTTGCTCTTTTTGTGACTCTTTAACACTATCTCCCACCCTCAATCCATCTGTCCGTCCGTATCCGTCCGTCCATCCATCTGTCCATGTTTGTCTAGAGCTCATTGAGACTGTAAAAGGAAATGGAAATGGGCCATCATGACCCCTTAGTGACTGAGGTGACTAACTGATATCCTCTCAGTCAACATTGACACTGCCTAGGTAGCAAGTGAAGGAAGCTGTCATGGGACTCCGTATCCCACAGGGCTTTCAGCCCGGTAAACCATCCCGGTCGCGTGAATTCACATGTTCATGTGTCTCCTGCAGACACATTCACATGTTCATGTGTCTCCTGCAGACACATGAACATGTGAATTCACGCGACCGGGATGGTTTACCATGCTGCAGGGCTTTGGGTCCGGATGGGAGCGGTGGGGTGGGCATCTTCATTTGTTTTCATTTGACAACACACTCTGCCATCAGTGACCAGCACCACCATTTGTCATATTCTAGTGTGTACCTCTACTAATATTAGAGTATGAGTAATATTAAAGTATTTATCTCTCTCTCTCTCTCTCTCTTTCTCCTGGACTGGAGAGACTGCAGGATTCCTTGTTTGATCCCCATGCTCTGCCTGGTATTTTGTCTTTGAGCAAGACACTGAACCCTGAACTGCTTCCAAGGTGCAGGCAGGTGCCTTGCATGGTTACCCCTGCTGTTGGTGTGAATCCTACTATAAATGAGCGAAATCTCATGTCCGTCCGAAAGAAGTGCCACATAGACCTAAAAGCTTGGGAAGACATGGCAACAGACAGGGTGACCTGGAGAAACCTTGTCCGTGAGGGTGCTGCACAGTAATGATGACCTCGGCCATGCTGCACAAGACAAGCGCAGACTCAGGAAGGAGAGAGCAACCACCAAACAGGTGGTTGCAGACATATTCGACTACGAGTAACCGCCGATGGGATGATGATGATGATGAGTTTGCGTATCTCGAGAACCGTCCGACTCAAACTGGGCTCGCGCCTCACCATCGAACCGAGGAAATGCATATTGCATAACCGGATGGGGCATGAATTTCCAATATGAATTTGTCTCTCTAAAAACCATGCCTCTCTCTTCCCCAATGTGACAGGTAGACTCAATTCAATTCATACAGTCAAACAAGTGGACTTTAAGCAACAACAACAAAAAAGATACAAAATGTGACTACTACATTGAGCTCCTTTCAATGTCAAATTCCGCATCATCGGCTGAAGAGATACAACTGCGTCATTAAACAGACGTCTGGAAATGTATGTCAGGTGTAACCAAAGGAAAAGAAAAATGAGAAAAAGAAGAAAAAACTATAGCAAGGACAAATGTTTTAAATCAGTGGGACAGCCATCAATCTTTCCCCAGATCAATTACCTAGAGGCCAGGGGATCAGGGATAAAGGCAGCGCGGGGTTAATCTGCGGAAATTATTTTGTTATTAATAATAATTTCTCACATATCTACCGGCCGGGGAAGACGGACTAAAATGCTAATCAAAGCTGATGGCAGAGTCTGTCTTTGCGCATCGGAAAATGTCCTCCCCTCCTCCTCCATTCGCTTTATAAATGGCTTGCAGTGGATTCCGCTTCTATGTGCAACGACAAATGCAGTCGACAAATTCAGTATATTGGTCTCACTGCGTTTTTGATTTTGTTGCTGCCCATATTTGAACTTTTTATGTTTTTTGTAAATGAATGCCCGAGTTAGTATGCCCTAGTGACGCATAAAAGTAGTAAAAATAACAGATCTACAAGCTCACGATGCATCGCGATGGGACGCGTTGTGAGCTTGTAGATTGTAGGCTATTTTCACTATTTCAAAATGTTCTTTTTTTATAATAATAAAAAAGGAATGGTTTTGGACATATGCGTTTTCTACCCGACAGCAACGATTTGAAATGCGAGTCCGTTCCTCCCGGCAAGGTGTTCTAATAGCTTTTTTTGCTCATAAACAGTCGCACTCAATACTCGTCCGCTGGTCCTTTGCTAAGTCAACATGTAAAGTAAATATGCCCTGATTCAATTTAATAGCTGTGTCTCTCATAAATAGTCTAGTCAAAATAATATGTTGTTAATAGGTTTAATGGTGTGTGTGTGTGTGTGTGTGTGTGTGTGTGTGTGTGTGTGTGTGTGTGTGTGTGTGTGTGTGTGTGTGTGTGTGTGTGTGTCGTGTGTGTGTGTGTGTGTGTGTGTGTGTGTGTGTGTGTGTGTGTGTGATCTTGAAGAACAGCAAAAACAGACATAATTAAGTGGCAAAAAGCTGCCTTCATCCCCAGACCTCCTCAAAAAAGCAATTATGGCTAATTTGTCATTTTTAAAAGAAACGGCGGAGCCATTTGTCCTGGCATGCGCTCATACCCCCCCCCCCCCCCCCCCCCCCACACACACACACACACACACACACACACGCATATACAAATACAATGAGAGAATATTCATGTCTTTGCCCCCCTTTCAAACACTTAGGACGCTAATTATTGTTATTAGCATCATGGTTGAAATCACTCCACAAGGACATGTCAGCTTCCATGTGTCCTAGCCTTGTTTCTCTCATCAGCCCCCATAGAAAAATGGAAAGAAGGGGGGGTGCAGGAAGGGAGGGAAAGAAAGTGACACATAAATATGTGTGGGGATCACCTTGAAAAGGTCCTAATCAAAACGTTGATCACCTTCCACACATTTTGTTTCAGGCACCATGACAGCAATTTACCTACAATGGTTAACAGCCTGATTTATGCTCTTGTTGTAAAATGGTGTCCCGCACCAAAAAGTAGCCGATTTGCAAGCTCACAATGTGTCGCAATGCAACACGTTGTGAGCTTGTATATCGGCTACTTTTGTGCACGGAATACCGTCTTACGACGAAGGGTAATTTAAGGCATTAATGCCTTTCACAACATCGTGTGATGATAGTGATGGTGATGGTGATGGTGTTATTCCACAATGGCCATAATGTAAAAGAATGTATATTGATTTAGCCATGAGAGAAATTAGAATCGATAATGTGGATATTTTACTATTATTCCCATCACCATGCAATTATGGACAAATAATGTGTGGTTTACGATATCATAACCATATGTTATGTTAACTACAATGCATGCACAGTAAAGTAGGCTCATTTTCACACTCTCGGAGTTGAATTAACCCTGTGCAGATTACAATAGAGAGCATGGTTCCTATTCAACATACTATAATACGCTGAGGAAATCAATAACCCAAAGGTCAACCTAAATACAGTCCATGGAATGCAGAATTGCAGATGCTCTTCCTGTTCAAGAAACAGCATATCAGTAGTAAGTTACACGGAAAATGATCAGATTACACTGTCATTTCAACTATTACCATACATGATAGTTTCTCATGTGTATGTGTGTATGCGTGCATGCATCTGTGTGCGAGTGTGCACATCATCCATGCACATTACAGTGTAGTGTACGGCACTAATACAGCCTTGGGTGAAGGGCTCCATTCCTACCGCAACCAGCCGTACAATATATGCACGCACATGTGCCCGCGCGCGCGCACACACACACACACACACACACACACACACACCGAACAGAGTACACAAAGCCACCGTGTCGTGGAAAAAATGTCAATTTCACAGCAGCCTTGGATCGTTGAGGAGACAAGGAGATTTTCCATAAACAAGATACCAATTCCCACCTGTGTGTGTGTGTGTGTGTGTGTGTGTGTGTGTGTGTGTGTGTGTGTGTGTGTGTGTGTGTGTGTGTGTGTGTGCGTGTGCGTGCGTGCACGCGTGCGTGTGCGTGTGCGTAACTCCCTGTCTGCCTATTCATCAAACGCTGATCCACATTACTCACATGAGCAGCTAGTGGCATGTAAGATCACACAACAAAGCCAACAGAGGTGTGTGTGTGTGTGTGTGTGTGTGTGTGTGTGTGTGTGTGTGTGTGTGTGTGTGTGTGTGTGTGTGTGTGTGTGTGTGTGTGTGTGTGTGTGTGTGTGTGTGAGAGAGAAGTAGGAGGGAGATTATCTACCCAGGTAGGAACACAACAGCTTTACTGTGATCTACAGTACCTGCCCTATGTCTATGTCTAACTACTGCGTGACTCTCATGTGGCCAGACGGTTGCCTCCCACCATTTTCAAATGCTTCCAGTCATACAGTCTGGAACACGGAAGCTCTGTTGATGTTCAAGCGATAAAGCGGATGTGAAGCCTCCTCCCCACTTCCGTTTCATCTTTACAGTCGTGCAAATTTATTCTAATATAAATCAAAATAATCGAAGCATAATATATCTTGCTGCGTAGCATGAAGGGAAATGACAGCTTCCTCTCTCGGATTTCGGGAGGTGTTGTTCCAGATCTTTGTGTGAAAGCATCCCTTTTCTGAGGAGAACTTTAGCCAAAAATATCAGATCTACAAGCTTGTAGATCGGCTATTTTTGGCAAAGACGTATCGTGTAGAGGGGAAAAAGAGCTGACCAAGTAAAAATATATATATATAATATACTGCTTCATCTCTCTCTCAGCTAGGGGGTCCTTGGCCTGAAAAACATTGAAGACCCCTGCAAGCATTCAGAGATTGTGGAATAGCTATACGCGAGACTACCCTCTTGCAACACCCTCGTGGCCCACCAGTAGGCCTCGTTCCACAGGTTGAGAACAAGTGATTTATCTTATCCTGAGCGTCTTACACATGTGAGATCAGCGTAAATGTCATGAACCCAAACGGCAGGGTAAAATGGTAGCGCAAGACTGCAAAGAAAATAAATAATGCTAAAAACACATTTATTTCACCTACCTTTTTTTATACCTGTAAACCTGTGATGTGACAATAACGTTAAACAAGATTTATATTCAGTTTTCACATATACAATTAAGCAATAAAGTGATCCATTCTACATTTTACACAATGGATGAATTTCGTAATGAATTAACACTATACCTCAACTTCAAAATCCCTCCCACATCCACCCACTCGCCCTCACAAACCCCTTGTTGGCATTGTGTGCAAAACAATTTACACACCAAATGAAACCATGTTGACAATATTTTAAAAAGCAGCCAGGTCAGCTGTCCCATTGGTGAGATGTGGAGATGGGTGGTTTTGAATAAAAGGGTGTGTGACCGCGGTGGTGTTGTAGCATAGTTGAGGACATCAGTGTGGAGAGAGCATGGGGAATGTGTGTGTGTTCTGTTGAATATTCTGGGCGTGTTTTGGGCCTAGTAATGCAAAAACATCTGTGACAGAAGTGTGCTACATAACACGCATACACTCTCACCAGCCCTCTCCCCCTCTTTCCTACAACATCTATAGATTCGTATTTTTTTTTACATATTTCTCATGAATATATATATATAGAGAGAGAGAGATCAGTTGTCAATCCCCATATTTCAACTTTTTATGTTTTTTCGTCACTTAATGCCTACTTCGTCATAGTGTGGAGCAGAAGTTGTAAAAATAGCCTACAAGCCTACAATAGCTACAAGCTCTCATTGTGAGCTTTTCTCGCTATTTTCACTTTCTGAAAAATGTCGTTCCATTTCCTGAAAAGTAATGGTTTTGGACATACAAGATTTCCACCTGACAGCAACAATATGTAGCTGGCTTTGTTTCGTTCTGTGTAAAAAAAAAAGCTGGCATTTTCGTCCTAGTGTCCCTATTTTGTCCATGTCATTATAGGCCACCGTCTCCATGTAAAAGTGGTGCTGAAACTCAACGGATAACACTCCCACAAACACTGTCCACAGTGTGGACAATGAATACACTCAAACAAACAAACAAACACTCACACTCATCTATCCCTCTCATGTCACTAATTAACATCAGTGGAAAAAACCCTTTCATGTGTGTGCTGAACCTCTCTTTCCCTCTCTCTCTCTCTCTCTCTCCCTCTGTCTGACAGTTAGCATAATGCTTACTGGTCCTTAATGAATTGGTATTTCTTCTGGCCACTTGATTTTGTCACTTGACTTCTCTGTAAAAACTTCGATCCACAAATGTGTGTGTGTGTGTGTGTGTGTGTGTGTGTGTGTGTGTGTGTGTGTGTGTGTGTGTGTGTGTGTGTGTGTGTGTGTGTGTGTGTGTGTGTGTGTGTGTGTGTGTGTGTGTGTGTGTGTGTGTGTGTGTGTGTGTGTGTGTGTGTGTGTGCGTGCGTGCGTGCGTGCGTGCGTGCTTGCGTGCCCAGACTGTCCCATCATGTTGAAGCTGTCATGGTTGTTATTTCATTCTCCTCTATATGAAATAGGCTAGGCCAGAATATACCCCTCTAGCCCAGACTATACCCGCCCGGGTTGGTCGGGGGTACTGTATATGTTGGGCTATTACACCGGGTAGGCTATAGTTAGGCCGGGGGTATATTTTATGCTGTTACACTGGGTATAGTTTAGCCGGGGGTACAATTGGCCATAATTCATAAAAACGCATATCATGCTGTGTGAAAGAACTTGAAACTAGCGATTGAAAACATAGGCTTTATTTATTTACTAAGTGTAAACCAAGTGTAAATGTGTGGCAAGTTGCCATTGACCGCAATGGAATTACATTTATTTTGCAGCCGGAGGAGGGGAATCAGCGCCAGCTGCTGGTCCGTCAATGAGAATGAGAACTGCAGCATTTTCATTACTTCCGCATTCTCTTATTTTTCCAGATCAAATTGCTTGGGCGTGCATTTGCTCGTGCGCACATTTGACTGTACGTAGTATATAGCCTGTGTGTGTGTGAGTGTTGAATGGAGCCCTATCAGTCCACCTCTCCATCAAAAGCGCTCTTGAGGAATATGGCACAATAATCTCCAGCATAAAATCAATGGCTTGTTTAATTTAAACAGGGAGGGACTGGGAAGGCTTGGTAATTGCAGAGAAAGGCCCACAAATCAGCCGCCCTTGTTATCCCATTTGACGGACCATTAAACGTCTGCAGAAATAAACATTATTTTTAGCTTAACTACCACCTTCTGCCCGCGACCATGTGGATGAGCGAATCATTCTCACTCAGCACTGTAGCTTCTCCAGAGATTTCTATTCTACTTTGTTACTGTGACAGTTATATACCCTAAAACAACTATTCAAAACTTGAGGAGAACTGTCTTGGTATGTTTACATACAGTACAATAGATACATATAATAATACTTTTAAACAATTTGTGATTTGTATTTTATAAAACATTTTTTACAAACAGTTACATTATCTGTGCCATACACAAATCTGGTCTTTGACTATATGCATGACTGACAGCTGACAATACCCTCGAGTGTTGGGAATGTTCCAGGACACAGCACAAATAGCCAAATCGCTAAATGTCAAAACATATTGCTGACGGTGCTGATGGTGACAGATGAGCAGTTCATGGACATGCATGGAAGTGTTTACCAAACAGGTGTTCTTTTTAACAATTGCCTGGCCTCTTAAACCATACTCAGTTGACCACTACCACTGGGGTCTGTACTTGGCGCTCTCTTTTTTTCTTTGCAACGATATCTGCTATTTTTGCTGAATGTTCACCTATTATGACAGGAGTAGGGAGACTAGGGTTCATGTCCTTTAACTCCGACTTTCCCAAACTATTCAATCTTCTGCTACAGGTGAGTGAGGGAGAAGTGTTAATTGAGAGCATGTGCCTTGATGCACTGTCCTTACCTTATAATCCTCATGTGATGTTATGCCCAAAATATGTAGATCAATTCCCAGGGTCCTCCATGATTATAATACAATATTGTTTATAGGTTCTGCACTCAGCAGATTCAAGACTGACACACTGACTGACTGACTGACTGACTGACTGACTGACTGACTGACTGACTGACTGAATGACTCACTCTGAACTGACTCTCCCTCTGTTTCTCTCTTTTGCTCTCTCTATTTCTGATTCTCTGGATTTATCCATCTCTGATAACAAATAAGCACCCCCCCCCTTTTCAGTTTTTCTTTCCCCCATTGCCCTTGATAAATGTTTCCCCCGCAGGGAGGTGTTAGAACTAACTTTATCTTGTCGTTAATTATGGTACATGTGCTCTGATGCATGTCTCACTTCACTAGCCCCCTCTCTCCTTCCCTTGCGACACACACACACACACACACACACACACACACACACACACACACACACACACACACACACACACACACACACACACACACACACACACACAGTCCTCCCTCCCAGACACTGTCATTTTCAAAGCTATTTTTAAGACAATGTGTGATTATCTGTGACATTGGTTGACATGTGCCTCAAGGCTCTTTCTCTCTTGTGCGTTCTTTCTCTTTCTCTGTCTATCTTGATCCTTCCTCTCCATATCTCTGCTCCCTCTCTCTCTCTCTCTCTCTCTCTCTCTCTCTCTCTCTCTCTCACTGTCTGTCGTTCATCAAAAGTATAAACATGCAGACAGTTCAGAGCAATAATAAGTTGTGTTCTGAGGGGCGTCTGAAGACGATGGAGGAGGATTGTGGGTGGAGGGAACAACTCAAAACATTCTGCCAATATTGTGACACCAGTATGGTTTCACAATATCTTCTTTTATTGTATTATGCTCCTTTTTTATTTTGATTGCGATTCTCGTTTCCAGTAGGACGGAGTTGTAGAAGGTATCCCCATAATGGTGATGTTTTCTATAATTATAAAGAATATCCCATTAGCCTTTATTTCCCCCATTTTTATTTACTTTTATTTGAATTTAAATGTCTTAAATGCATTTATATTATTTCAATTTGAATTTATAATGCCATCACTGTGAAAACGCGCGTAAAACGGCTATATCTCCTTCAGTGCACGTTGAGTGCCAGGCAACTGGGACTCTGAGAGTGTACAAATGTAACCAAATGGACCTTTATGGGTCCATTTGGTTACATTTGTACATTTGTAACTCTCAGAGTTACAAAGGGACAAATGAGCACTGAGGATTTTATTGGATGGGAAAAGAAAAAGCGTTCCGAAGAATGTCTATTGGTTGTTAGACTGTTGGCAAAACGGCCCCCACATATATGATTGCCTCAGCAGTGTCCCCCATGTGTCACTGCCGATAAAGATAGCGCTGTAATTACATAATTAATCAGATCATGTATGTTTCTTTTCCCTTTGCTTTATTCTTTGCGCGAGAGTCAAACACATGTAATGGCTTGTTCTGTAATGTAATCTGATCAGAGGCGTGTAATTCTTCATTTTACAACAGCTCCCTCGAGCTACACATCTGAGCGACTGGATGAATGTGGTTAGGACAGTGCTCTCTCTCTCTCTCTCTCTCTCTCTCTCTCTCTCTCTCTCTCTCTCTCTCTCTCTCTCTCTCTCTCTCTCATTATTTCTTTTTTCTCTATTCTTTTCATCTCTTTCCATGCTGATGGCATGAGAAGTCTATCTCAGCCTTCCTTCTCTCTCTCTCTCTCTCTCTCTCTCTCTCTCTCTCTCCTTCTATCTATCTATCTATCTATCTATCTATCTATCTATCTATCTATCTATCTATCTATCTATCTATCTATCTATCTATCTATCTATCCTTTTTCCTCTCTCCTCTCCTATTTCCCTCCCTTCTCCTCCCCTTCTTTCACTTCACTGTTCTCCTGTTTTCATCTCTTCTCTTGTTCTCTATCTAGCGCTAGCCCTCTCCATTTGTCTCTTTTTTCCCCCTCTTTCTCTTCCTCTGTCCCTCCATCCCCCTTTCTCTACCCCCTTATTTCTCAGCTTTCTCTCCCTTCATCCTGTCCTGTCGTCCACTGTCTTCTCTTGTCCATGATCTGTAGGTTTCATCCTTCCTTCCCTCACCAACAACCCTTCTGTCCTCCTCTCTCTCTCCTCCTCCTCCTCTCCTCTCATCTCCTCTGCCCCTCTCCTCCCCTCCAGTGGCGACACCAACCATCAGGTCCAATCTATCTGTGTGTACGTCAGCAATTAGAGAGCAGTGGCAGCCAAATGCCAGCCATGTCCCCGAGCTACACACACACACACACACACACACACACACACACACACACACACACACACACACACACACACACACACACACACACACACACACACACACACACACACACACAAACAGACTGGCCCTGACAAACCAGCCGGCGAACAAATCACACCATAATTTATAATCTGGGTGTGCTAAAATCTCATTATATTTGGGGCGATGCAGATTTAGCGGCATGCAGAGGCCCAGGATAACCATAGCTATAAATTCAGTCGGTCGTAAATTATTAAAAGGAAATACCAGAAATGACCGTTGCCTATCCAGTTTAGCCATAGATCACAATCAAACAGGGTTTGTTCAAGGAATCAATCCCTGTGCGGAGTAAATCCGCTGCCATACCGTATACGGCTCAAATCACTGGGTGTCCATGGTGGCTTAGCGGGCCACTCTATACAGCATCAAAGGTTCCCTTTTTTCAATCTCATGTAGCAGTGACACTCAAACATCCTCTCGGTTAAATCCTGAGTGTTAGTTTAACTCTGAGGGTATACGAAATGGAACTTTTCTTACAGTACACAAATGGATAAGTTAACACTTAGGATTTTACTGTGTATGTATTGCGCAATGGGATGCAATGTCACATACCGGCATATCTGCATATGTCAATGTGTATAGCACTTTAAATTTAACTTATTCTCTGGAAAAATCCTGAGCGTTAATTTAACTCTGAGACCCTTACGGGTCTGTTTTTGCACTGTCAAGGAGTTGACAGCGCATGCCTCAGACCAGACTTTTTAAAATAAGCTCGGAAGCAGCCAGCTTCACCAGAGGCCCCGTACCACCCTGTCAGTTTGACTTTACATTAACACTCTGCCATTTCACGGGAGGTGTTGTTTTCAAGACATCTCCTCAAAGTTAAAGATAAGAAGCTGATGAGAACAGTATAGGCTATATACAACTTTGTGTTGATGATGGAAAACAAAGTGTCCATATACCAAAGAACTAATAGGGAATAGCGAATAGCGAAATGTGTGTGTGTGTGTGTGTGTGTGTGTGTGTGTGTGTGTGTGTGTGTGTGTGTGTGTGTGTGTGTGTGTGCGTGTGCGTGTGTGTGTGCACGTGCGTAAGAGGCTACAAATGCATTCATGATAGAAGATAGTTGGTGAAGTTAACTTTATCATATGGCACATGCAATAATAATGATGCTCTCTGCGCACTAATGAAATACTTTTTCATGTACTTATTAGAGGCTTTTACTGTGTAAGTACGGTGGAAGAAACTTTTTCACCTTTGACATCGGCATTAAAAAAAAAAGCTACCGAAAGTGTCTCCCAGTCAGTCAATACACACGGAGGCAGCATTTAGAAACATTAGGGTGGGGGTGGGTTGTGGTGGGGGGTGGGGGGGTTAGGCTTTGAATGGGAAGGGGTCTAATACATAGATGGCCCTCTTCCTTACTCAGCCCATTGACTGC
>NC_139942.1:26345606-26367542 GCF_963454915.1 Gymnoscopelus microlampas | reverse complement strand
TTGACTGCAAACTGAGGCCATTAGCAAGACAACACACTGCTAATGGCACAACTACTGCTGCTGCAGTGGCCACTCTCATAATGTATGGAGACCACCCAGCACACACACACACACACACACACACACACACACACACACACACACACACACACACACACACACACACACACACACACACACACACACACACACACACACACACACACACACACCACTATAAAAGAGACACACATACCATTGCATTCCCATTCCCACACTGTTGTTATTTAAAACTTTTGTACATTTTAGCGTGAAACCTGATCAAATATATAGATAGATATTACTAGGCTATACTTGGAGGGACAGTTGGTGGTAATGTGATGGTAGATTGTGTCTGCCTTGTTATAGGGATAATGATGAACCATCAACAAGGACTTATAGACCCTGGAAATAGAACGTGTTAACCACCAATAAGCAATTGTTTTCACTTGTCAAATTGAATCTGCCACTTTGCTATTATAAAGGCTGGATTATTATAATTCCATTGTTCCATTGCATACTTTGGGGATTATGCACACTGTCAACATAGTCAACTTAATATATTAAGATTAACACATAGAAGAGTTTTCGTCAGTTCCACCTGTGGCCAGCAGGGGGGTGTAGTGGAGAGGCAGACGCAGCCAGAGACAAACGAGAGTGAATCCAAGATAGTCAAGTTGTTTTCTCTGTCCAGCAGTGGCACGCGCGCGCGCACGCGCGCACACACACACACACACACACACACACACACACACACACACACACACACACACACACACACACACACTCATGGAAAAACAACAACAATAAAACAGCTTTCTCGTTCTACTCTCTCTCTCGCCATTCCGCTCTCTTTTCTCCTGTAATGCATCTGCCTTTTAATAGTAGTAGGCTATAGTTTATGTAATCCACCACCCACACTCTGTCATTGTGTCTGCCCCCCACTCTCACCCACACAGAGACAGAGAGAAATATATAGGCTGCTCATTGAATATAATATAGCCTATATTTTTTATTTATTTAAATAAATAAATAAATAAAAATCATGAGTGTTAATGTATATTAGGCTAGCAATTCCTAGTGATTTTGTTGTTTTTTATTTTATGTTTTAGGTGGCCCATGGACCAGCGCATCAAACAGGGGCTCCTTGTTCCGTTAAAAAAAAATCACAATTTGTAGATGCAGTTTCAGGGGGAAAAAAACGATTGCAGGAGCTGTCAACTGTCAAGTTTGTCACGAGCAGCAGCTAACTAACTAACTCTACATAAACTCCCTCTCTCTCTCTCTCTCTCTCTCTCTCTCTCTCTCTCTCTCTTCCATCTCACTTCGTCTCCTTCAGGAAAAGATTCTAGTGCACAAGTTACTTTTAAGAGTGTCTAGTATAGTCCAGCTTTTGTTTAGAAGTGGACTTCATTCGCTTTATTATGGCAAGTCTCTCCAACGGCAAGAGAGAGAGAGAGAGAGGGAGAGAGAGAGAGAGAGAGAGAGAGAGAGAGAGAGAGCGGAGGGATAATTCATTCACTTGCTCACAAAGCGCAGTGAAAATCACCCAGGAGAACGAACGAACGCAGTGAGAGAGAGAGAGAGAGAGAGAGAGAGAGAGAGAGAGAGAGAGAGAGAGAGAGAGAGAGAGAGAGAGAGGAAGAGAGAGAGAGAGAGAGAGAGAGAGAGAGAGAGAGAGAGAGAGAGACACAGAGAGAGAGAGAGAGAGAGAGAGAGAGAAGGGGGGAGGAGGGAAAGTGGAAAAGAGAAAGAGAATGTCAGCAGTGTTGCCATGTCGGTGTATTATAAGCAACTTTGGGCTTGTTTTTCTGTAAAGTTTCTTGTAAATATTGGTAGTTGCGTTTTTTGGGGCTTGTTTCTAAAATGTAGCTACTTGCTTATTTAGGCTTGCTTACAATTTAAAAACATGATTATTTAGACCACTGGTTCTCAAATATGTTCACGAAAAAGTTTTCTGCCAGGAAGCATTTGTGTGTTAAATGTTTCAAAAACATATTCCAAATAGTCCACATTTTATTGCAAGAGTTTTTTGAAAAAAGCAGATGTACAAGCTCGTGTTGTAGATCGTTGCGACGCGTTTGCGTGATATTAGGTTCAAAGTGTGGCTTCTTTTGGCTTGTTTTCCTAGACCTGGTTGCTTGTTTCTCTCGCAAAACCCGGCAACGCTGAATGTCAGTCATTGAGCGACCCAAGCGCTGCGCGGCAGCACTGCACCTTGTGGCCGCTTGCTTTGCTATACTACCCCCCCCCCCCCCCCCCCCCCCATGCCTTGTACCACTGCCCCCCCCCCCCCCCCCCACCCCCACCACACACACACACACACACACACACGCAGCGCCGCTGCTGCTGTTGAGATCCCAATCTCTGCCATTCTCAGCTCCTCTCCTCTGTGATCGTCCCCTTCAGCGGAGTAGAGGGCTCCATGCAACTGATACCACACACACACACACACACACACACACACACACACACACACACACACACACACACACACACACACACACACACACACACACGGTCTACACTCCTCTACACGCCAGCAGAGGACAGGCAGCCCCCTCTCTCTCTTCCTCTCCCTCTGTGTCTCCCTGCTGCCTCCCTCTCTCCTTTCTCTCTCTCTCTCTCTCTCTCTCTCTCTCTCTCTCTCTCTCTCTCTCTCTCTCTCTCTCTGTGCTTGGTAACCTAACAGGGAGGTGTTAAGTACCTCCCGTTATCTCCGGTGCGCAGGACCCCCAGACCAGGCTGCTATAGAGTGTTCTTTCTCACACCGCTCAAAAAGTTTGGCTTGTTGTGCAGGATAAAAAAAAACAACCACGGGGATTCGAAGGAAAAGGGATTGTTGTGTTGCGATCACGTAAGTACAAACTGACTGCTTTCTTTTAGACTGTGTTCTGAGTTTTCCACTCCTCTCCGTTCTGACGTTCTGAGCGTAGCCTATATGCGGCGGGTTTGTTTGGTTTGTCTTAACTTCTTCGGTAAAGCGGCGGAATGTGCGTGTGTGTGTGTGTGTGTGTGTGTGTGTGTGTGTGTGTGTGTGTGTGTGTGTGTGTGTGTGTGCGCGCGCCCCGCGCACTTTACACCACGGCGACGACATTTCTAAAAAGCGTGAAAACTCGTGTCACGGTCGGTCTCAATTTGGCCACTGATTGTTGCGCGCGTGAGCGACGAGCGCATGCGTGCGTGTGTGTTTGTCTGTCTGCGTGTGTGTCCCGCGCGGGCACACACAGTGTGTGTGTGTGTGTGTGTGTGTGTGTGTGTGTGTGTGTGTGTGTGTGTGTGTGTGTGTGCGGTTTCTAAACAACAAGCTCGCTTCTGGAAAACACTTTGAATTGTTTAGGCTACTGTGCGTGTGTCAGTAGCTCTTTTCTCTCCATTGGCCTGTGGTCTGGCCAGTGACGCATTATGCATTAGTTTACCATTAGTAATACCAACTACTTGTAAACTTCCATCATATGCGTTAGAAATAGCATTTCAACTTTTTTTTTACCCACTTCTCAACAGAACTTAAGACCGGCTACAGCTACTGATTTTTAAAAGAGGGAGTTTTCGTCCATTATGAAGTTGAAGTTAGTGTGATAATACCTTTAAAAAAAATCAATTGGCCATTTAATTATTTCCATATTTTACTTGCCCATTCTCGTTTCGTGGTTGTCATCACATTTAAAGACACACCATGCAGTTCACAGAGGTTGTCGAGATAGTTTTTTAGGCCCTCTATCCTGTTTTATTCCCACCTAGACCTGTAACTGTTTATAACGATAATGTTACGACGTTCATTAGTCACCCATGGATACATTGCGGTTTGTTTTCAGTTATTTTAATAGACATATGTACATTATTATTATTTAATAGACTGTTTTTATATATTTCTGAGAAACAGAGACCGTCCTGTAAGAATTTGAATATGAAACCTCCACATTTAGTTTAACTACGCATTTAGCGTTCAGTTTTTTTGTTGTTGCTTTACAGCCTGTAACAATAAACATATGTGGCTTGGTTTAAGCTACCACACATTAGCCCGTATAATAAGGACCCAAACAACGCTGCTGGTATTAAGCATTAATTTAGTTAATTACAACATTAACATACAAGAAAAATAGGCTTAGACTCCTCGACCTCAAGTAGGACTGCAATAATGGCCTGTTAACAATTTAACTCTTCAGATGATTTACATTTAAAGTTCCAGTCCGCAGTTTACACCAGCCGTCAGTGTCATATAGGTTTGTGAGTGCGTTGCTATGTCTCTTAAACAACGCAACAATTGAAATACAAAACAAGCCAACTCATTTGTTAGTTACAGTGCATAGCTTGCAAACAATTAAACGCGCGCGCGCGGGCACACACACACACACACACACACACACACACACACACACACACACACACACACACACACACACACACACACACACACACACACACCCACACGCGCGCGCGCAGAGTCGGGAAAACACCTGTTAACTATAGGGAACCATCCACTACAATAAGACATCCTCCCCTATAAATGAGCAGTTCCATGCTGCATGGAGGGGGTCCGGGCTGTCTATGCAGTCTATGGCGGGGGGCAGTAAACCATAAACCGCTTCTTCTTCTCCATGGAGCGGGAGCTCCTTGCTGCCCTGGAACCACATTTAGTTTACAATATCATGCATGTTGTGTGTTTCAGTCAGTCGTCATATTAGGCACGACAGAGTGGCTTGTTTCTAAAGTTGATTATTTGGTCTCGCTTCCTAATGTCGTTTAAACCAGTAGTTCTCAAACATTTTGCAAGTCAAGGACCCACATTTGAAAATATTTATGGCAGGGACCCCCCCTCCCCCCCATACAAGATTTGTGTTGTTAAAAAAAAAAAAAAAATCAAATTTTCTTCAAGTTTTATTTTTGTGGAAAAATAGCAGATCTACAAGCTTTTTCAAATAGCCAATATGTTTAAAGTGCCATAGTCCCTTGTTTTGGGCTACTTTGCAGACCTATGGCTTCTTGTTTCTCTAAACCACCTTAATGAGGATATTCTGGTTGTCTTGTCATGCCGTCGACAGTCGACACAAGGCTGCCCAGAGTGGAGTTACAGCGGCAGGCTTCGTGGATATAGAACATTATAGTGTTTTTATTCAACAACCGTGTTTTTCTTATTTCAGAGAGATAGGCGCAAACAAGTGGACACGCGCGCGTCGTAGCGCGTATACATAAGCGACCACTTCTCATTATTTTTCATTGCTTCACTTATACTGTTTTTTAATGGATAAAACATTTTTCCTCTTTTTGGCTGTTTATGTGAGTTGTCCTGATCATCACATTCATAATATGCGTATAAGCATCCTTATGTATTATTAAAGGGGGTTTCCCAATCACAACAGACGCAAAAGAGTGTATATAGGCGACACCATCACAAGTGATATTAACAAATTAAACCGAGGGCTAATTATACGCAGGGAAGAAGACTGATAATGAGGAATCATTCCGAGGCTGAATAATTCGTCCAACGCTCATAAATCCAATAAACGCCCGCAGATCATTTGTAAAGCGCCGTCTCTCGGTTAATTCAAATGAGCGTCGAGTAATTATTTTATACGAGATTGAATGATTCCGTCCAAAGGGTTTCCACTTTCCAGGATGAAAAAAAAGAGAGCGAGAGAAAAAAAATCCCCCAACAACTTCACGAGAAGCTGGTTATTTAGCTGTGCCTGAATGCCGTTCGCGTCGCCGAGCTTAACACGGTGATAAATACCCAAAATGGATCCTATATTGATCCTCAGATCACCAGCCTTCCTCTCCTCTAATAACGATCAACTAATTTTTCAACCATAGTAACTGCTATTACCAAGAGATATTATGCGACTCCCCCTTTTAAACAGGGGGAATAAGTTAGGATTAATTAGAGATATTGTGTTGGAAATTCCTTGAAATGTCTCTGTATCGTATAATCCCATGATAGGAGCTGTCTTGTTCTGTTGGCAAAAGTTTAGGTTTGGTCCCTCTCCTTATAATTATAGACTAATATCCTCGGTTGTTGTGTGAAACGGAGCCGGTTGCAAGCTCCTAATTCTAATAGAGTTTCTGCTATATACTAGATCTAATTTTTGTCATAATTATGTAGATTAGAAAATATGATTAAAATATACTAAGTTTTTTCTGACATATTGATAGCTAGAGGTGTATTTTAATCATTCCTATCCGTTCGTTTATTTTAATTTGTCATATTATGCGCATGCATGGTGAGCTGGCATATTTATTCCTGCATAACACGTTCCACAATCCTATCTATGCACAGTGAAGGAAAATTAAGGAATTTAAAATTAAGGAATTTTGGTTACTTTGTCACTTTTTGACAGATTTATTTTTCTGTCACATTTCTTAACTTACCCTATAGTCAAAACCTAATAGTGAAAGATTTTGATTAACTTGGTTATTTAAATTAAGATATAGCCTATATTTAAATGGGTGATCTGTTAGTTAGGCAATTAGGTTTCCCCACCACATTTAACACATTCTAAACTTGATATTGTGTCACGTTATAAAACACAGGCTAACAAATGTCTTTTTTGAAACAATTAATTATCGCAGCATATCTCGATGACCTTTTAGCCCCTTTTTGATTCCAGTTCATATTCGTTTGGATTAACTGACTCACAATCCTGCCCATGTTATAGGCCTTTGTAATTTTTTTAATGAATATTCCGTGAATGAATTCATGTATTTATTCTAATCTAAATAATAATGTCTACTTGGTTTAGGGTTGAGGATGTTATGGATTAAGGTGAAATGGAGCATTCAGTCAGAGGGAGGGAAGCCACAGCAGGTGGAACGGCGCTGATGTCCCGCTCGGCTCTTCCAGCTCGTAAAACATAAACAAATTAATGTTACATCATGCGTTGATAACGACGCAGGTTTAGAGGCCAAATTATTTGCTATATTTACCCAACAAAATGTGACTTTAATTGCTTTTTTAAAGTTCACTTATATGTTATTATTATATTATTAACTTCAGATATAGCCTAATTATTTTTCTTAGGCCTACCCGGGTCGTGTTTTATTTCTCTCCCTCCCTCCTCACTCCACTTTCTCCCCCATCATGTCTTTAGATCCCATGTTGCTTTTTGCTTTTTTTCTTTACTCTGTGCCTTTTTACTCTCCGTCCCAGAGGAGTAAGAGAGGCCGTCTGCTCGCTGTCTGCAGCTGTCTATCTATCTCTCTCTCTCTCTCTCTCTCTCTCTCTCTCTCTCTCTCTCTCTCTCTCTCTCTCTCTCTCTCGCAACCAGATTCTGAGTGAAAAAGAGAAAAGTCGAGCTTGGAGGAAAAGTAACAGATGATTTATTTGTCAGCGTTTCGATTTTTGTCCCTTCTCCCCCCCCCCCCCCCCACACACACACACACGCGCGCGCTCTCTCTCTCCGTCTGTGTTTGTGAGTGTCTCTCTCCCTCTCTCTCCATTTCAGCAGCTCGTGTCAGCTGTTATTGCGCGGCATTGATCCCCTCTCTCTCTCTCACGAAGTGAGAAGTGAACTAAAATTAATGTCGATTTCACACCCGCTCCCCGAATCGATAGCAACGGCGGGAGAGAAGTTATTTTAATCTGGATTTAAAGCGTGCAACGGTGTTGGAAATAAAATTAAAAGGAAAAAAATGGTAAAATCACGAGTTTAAAAGGGAATAAATTGAATAATAAAAACGAAACGCGACAGAAGTGGCATTCTGGCTAAACAATTAGAATGTGCCTCCTCTCTCCTTTCCCCCCTTCACTGAATTTCAATGTAATATCGTTAAGTTATGAGAAAAAGAAGCGGTCAAGCGGCGCAAAAAAAGAAAAAGAAAAATCCAAAGGACAAATAGCTTATTCTGGTTTTTCTACAGTTGATAATTGATCAATTAGGAATATTAGTGCGTCATGAAATGCGCATTAACAAGTGGACTTGACTAGAGGGTTGCCCCCCCCAATCCCCCCCCCCCCCCTGTTCTCCCTCCCATAAGATGACACTGATAGTAAATTAACCACGGATCGCTCAGTCGCGACTAGTTTGATGACCCCTTGGTCTATTAAGTTCTATCAATATGCACTAATTCCTCATTCTTTATTAAAAGCAGAACAACTCCCACCTCATCCTATATACTCCTTCCTTCCCTTCCCTTCTCAATATAGCACAGTGGTTCTCAACCTTTTCAGGCCGCAACCCCCCCCCCCCCCCCGCCAAATAATCATATTTGAACTGGGGACCCCATCACCGTGACAAGCACTTGGAATTAGGCATTCCATTCAGTTTGACTCGGTACAGTTACATATTGTGAAAATAGTCGATCTACAAGGTTCTATACAAATCTACAAATCTTCTATCTTCTACAAATCTACACATTGCCGATCTACGAGCTTGCAGGTCGGTTATTTTCACAATGTTTGCCTCTTTCTTATATTATTTGACAATTTGGCCAATGTATGACCAGGTTTTTTTTTAGGTATTATTGCTTAAATTGTCACTTACTGTCATCTGGGGACCCCCCAAAAAATCATGTGGGGACCCCTCTGGGGTTGAAAACCACTGCCTTATCCCCCCTCCCGTCTTGTGTGTTATTTTGATGTGCTAATAAACACTACATATGAGCGCTAATTTGTCACGCAGCTGGTGTAATTGAAACAAACGCGTAAATAACAAGTGTTTGAGCACGAGCTAGTACAGGCATCAGACCAGTGTTTTTCAACCTTTTTCATATGGGTCCATTATTTATTCGGCATTTGAGCCGCGGACCACCGTTTGATGAGATGTAGACTGATTGGTACCATAGGAGAGATAACAGGCAAATGTTGATCAAAATAACAATTCTTGTACATTCTCTAATTGTGTAGACAACTTGTAAATTAAGTAATGCAGATGTTTAGGCCTAACAATAATTTAACTCTTGAGAGCGTAAAACGGTTTCCTTTTACGCTCTCAAGAGTTAAAGATCTATAAGGGTCCTCAAGGACCACTGGTGGTCCCCGGACCACTGGTTGACAACCACTGCACTGCATTAGACCACCCGCCAGCCCGGGAGAGAAACAGCGTCTCAAACGCACCTTCTTCTGCGTTCTCATGATCAACAACTATTTTGTTTTTTATAATAATTACAATGATAGAACAAAACAAAACAAAAACCCTGAAGGAATCACTTTAAGGATATTTGCAGGTTGTCTTCCAAAAGCCTCATCAAACGAATCTCACCCCTTTCTGCAAAATTGCACCCTGTCCACCTGCACATGCAATTCTTCTCTGATTGATTTGTTGTAATACTTTATTTTTTTCATTCATTTTCATCATCACATGCTGTCATTTTCATGTCTTTGTTGTGGCAAGTCAGTGGTTATTGAAGTTTCAAATTTGTTTCATATTGCTGTTAGCTGTATGTCTTTTTTTTAAAGAGACCAAAGGCCCAGTTAAGCTGCATTTTCATCAGTTTGAAGAACAATAAAAAGTCATTTTGATTTATGCTCAGATTGCATGAGACTAGTTTTTAAGGAAAGAAAAACACACACGACTCCATGAAGGATAAATTAAAAAGCATGTTATTATCTTGCCATAAATTGTCCAGCTGAAAAATACTTTAATGCTTGTGCTATTACTTTGGGTTTTGTGCAGGCTTGACGTTGTATTTTAAAACCCTTAGCGAATGGAACAGATGTCTTTATGCTGTTAACGCATGTATAGGCACAGATAATATAAGGACAGGAATAGCTCTGCTTTAGAAAACTGCAGTTTATCTTTGCCCCTCTGAATTCGTTTACACTCAGCCGGAAATGATGAATTTTATTGATGACAGGAAAGTGGAGTAGGTCCTGTCCGGCGATGTTCGATAGTGAGAAATCATTGCATGGTGGGAATGTTGCAATGTGTTTAATGGTTTGATTGTATTGGAGGAGGCAGGCAGCCATAATGCCTTTATAGGAAATATGACTTAGAGGCGATATTGGCAACAGGAGAAAGTCATAGAATTAGCCTAATGGGAAGAGGGGTTGTGTCAAATGTCAGATACTTTCGGTTCTCAATATTACTCTCTCTCTCTCTTTCTGTCTTCCTCTGTCTCTCTATCGTTTCCTCTCTCCCCCTCCATGTCTATCTGTATCTGTTTCTCTCCTCCAACCTTCGTCTCTCTGTCTCTCTCTCTCTCCCTCCCTCCCTCCCTCCACCACCCATATCTCTCTCAGGTTTCCCTCATTCGTCAATTACACTATGTGCCGGATCAGAATTTCCCAGCTTGGGAAATAAGCTAATATCACCCCTCACACACACACACACACACACAGGCGCGCACACACACACACACACACACACACACACACACACACACACACACACACACACACACACACACACACACACACACACACACACACACACACACACACACACACACACACCCACACACACACACACACACACACACACACACACACACACACACACACGGTACACGCGCCACTCCAGACGGCATTGTCAGTGCATTTGCGTCTATCGATTGCAGACAGGCAGTATTTGTGTAGCCTACTTATCATTTTTTCCCTATGCAGTCAGTCAGCCAGGCGTTGGACTAGAGAGAGAGAGAGAGAGAGAGAGGGGATAGTGTGTGTGGAGAAGAGTTGAGGAGGCTTATTGAGATAGAGAATAATGTCTGATTTCATTGTTGATTGAACAGATATGATGCAAGCATACTTAACAAAGTACCATCCAAGGAATGTCCATTTCTACATTCCAGATATTGCTGTGTGGTTTTTGAAGTTCCAACATAATGCATCTGGCCTCTGATACTTAAATTAGACCCAATTTTCCCCCTGTTGCTGCTATGGCCGGGGTGAACTGTCTGTCTGTCTGTCTGTCTGTCTGTCTGTCTGTCTGTCTGTCTGTCTGTCTGTCTGTCTGTCTGTCTGTCTGTCTGTCTGTTGGTCTGTCACCCAGCCAGCTAGATTAGTGACTGCTGTTGTACATTCTGGCTTGGCCAATAAGAGGTGAGAGTATACACGTGTATATGGCATTGCACGTGCAGTCGTGTACACACACACACACACACACACACACACACACACACACACACACACACACACACACACACACACACACACACACACACACACACACACACACACACGATAGATACATAGATGCACGCATGGGCACAGACACATGCATGCCCTCACAGGCACACACATGCAGTCGTTGGTTGGCCATTGGCAACATTGCAGTATATATAAATCTATGCTGCTTGTTCCTCTCCTCTGTGTTCAGTGTATGGTAACAGTTGTTTAAGCGTGTTGTATTACAGTTGAAGGCCCTCAGGGTCATCGAGGGAGAAAAACATTGCATTTAACACCAATAATCCGGTCTTAGCCAGATGACCGGGCCAAAATTCTTTATAAAACGGTAGAAAGAATATGGCATTAGAGCATTGGGCTAGAGAAAATCTTTTTTGCAGTTGAGTTATCGAGAGTATGAAATGGATTACAGGACAAATACTGACTGCCAGCTTAAGGTCTTTATTGGCCTCCATGTTTTACCATATTATGTAAATGTCACTAGCGAGAAATTACTAACCATAGCTCACTGTGGCAATACTTACACTTTGGACAATGTGTTTGAACATGGCTTCAATTGAATTCAGTTCATACTGTTTGAGTTGCACTTGATGTACTTTGCAAGACCCAATTTCAAGTCTAACAAAACAAAACAAAAACAAATCAAACACTAACACCTTAGTTATCCCACAGTTGTTGCTTTTTTATAATTGCATGCAAGAACATCCAAAAGACTTTAAAACAGTTTTTTTTGTCCGTCGATAATTGACCAAATATACAAGCTGGTCCTGTCATGAATGGAAATCCTCAGCACAGGTCAGGGCTAACTTCCATGCATAACTCAATGATTCTAGTGACCTTCTCACTCACCCTCTGTCTGTCTCTCTCTCTCTCTCTCTCTCTCTCTCTCTCTCTCTCTCTCTCTCTCTCTCTCTCTCTCTCTCTCTCTCCCCCCCGCCCTCTCTCTCTTGTTCCTCCCTCTCTCTCTTGCACTCTCCCTGAGTTGACAAAGGCTTATTTGAAAAGTAAATCCTTCTTTTCTGTTTGCTGCTACTGGATGAATGTCACTTTGGGTTGGTTACACTCTGTGAGACACAGTATGGCACAGAAAGAAGCAGAGAGAGGGAAGAGAAGGCTGTGCTGGAAGCACGATGAGGCTGCAATGCTTTCCAAGTGCTTGCAAGGGTCTTATACTTTCTAGAACCCACGTCTGTTGCCAGTGCACTGTAGTGTGTGTGTGTGTGTGTGTGTGTGTGTGTGTGTGTGTGTGTGTGTGTGTGTGTGTGTGTGTGTGTGTGCGAGCGTGCGTGCGTGCGTGCGTGCGTGCGTGTGTGTTTGATATTTGATATATTAAATCTTACATTCACATTTTTGCCGTTGATGCATGTTACTGCCAAGCAACGGCACCTGTGTCTGTTTTCACTTTATTGAATAACCTGGTTAGATATTTCACATCAGTATAGATACGGAGGAGAGATGGAGGAAGAGAACGGTAGACACAGAGAAAGAAAGAGAGAGAAACCAAGAAAGAGAAATTAATGAGAGAAGAGCTTTCAAAGCTGGTAGTATACAGCTGAGAAAGAGATAACGTGTATGATTCTTATCCACAAGGATATTTGTGAGGCCTCTATAGCTAGATGTGAATGAGGAGTTTCCAATAGTATTGACTGTTGCTTCAGTCCTTTTAGCACAAATGCACGCACACACATACACACACGCACGCACACACACACTCACACAAATCTCCGTCTCTCTCTACATTCCTACCTTACGGCATAACCAGACAGTCGACTCTCTCTCTGTCTGGGTGTCATAATGGCAAATATTTGACATTCGATGGCAGCTTTTTTAAATAGCAATGTATTCTTAGTCCATTTGAAATCTGCCGTGAGGAACTGATCTTTTTTATATATAGGATTTCATTGGGTATAAACTATAGCCCAAAGTAATGTTAAGCCATTTTCTGGGTTATTTGGTGTATGTCAAATGGCAGTATAGACATCTTCCTGTCATATCTGTTATATTGAACACATAAGCTTAATCATAGCTGATATTTCTTCTCTGGTTGTAAATTTACCACTGGAACACTGTAAAATCCTGAGTGTTAATATAATTCTGAGAATGTACAAATAGAACCAAATGGACCTGGCTGTAAGGGTGCATTTGTACACTTGGGTTACAAACCGATAAATGAACACTGGAGACTTTACTGTGTAATTAATAGATACAGTACATATAGGATATATAAACATTTTGGGTCTAAGGGACACTGATGTTGACTGTCCATTCCATTCCATGTAATGTGATTTTAAAGGCAATAATCTTTAATTCACATGAAAGTACATAAAATCATGAGACATTAGGGTGGTGGTGAGGTGCATTCTATGAAATGATGCAATAGTTTTTATTTTATTGCAATAATTATAGTTGTGCTCATATTTAATGCATTTGGTCAGAAGTAATTTTAGCACTATGCATCTGCTGTAAAATTGTTTTAAATATCACAGTGTTTGTTGCCCTTTACTTGGAGATATATATATATGTGTGTATATATATATATATATATATATACACACACACACACACACACACACACACACACACACACACACACACACACACACACACACACACACACACACACACACACACACACACACACACACTTTGCTTGTATCCACTTGATTTTCTCTTTGCTTATCCTTTCCTTTTGTACTTCAAAACAAGATTCAGTCCTTTTGCTCCCTGACAGTCCCAGCACGCACGCGCACGCACACACACACACACACACACACACACACACACACACACACACACACACACACACACACACACACACACACACACACACACACACACACACACACACACACACACACACAGCAGTCACAGTCGACAAGTCATTTTTATAGCAAAAATTGGATTCCACCCCCCCGTTCCTCTCCAAAACTCCGCAGACACACTGGAAAACTCTGTTTGAGGATGAGAAATTGAACAGTGGATTTGACAGCTTGCCTCTCTGTGTTGAAACAGCTAAAGCATTGGTTGCACATTCAGCGCTCCCATGCAAGAAATATTTATTCAGACCCAATCAACACAACATGGGGGCGGGGGAGGGGGGGCTTTGACAGACCAATACTGTCTTTGTCACAGTTCCTGTCCCCTTTTCTGTGCTGATACGTTAAAAATCACAAGAACCCTAGCGTTCCTCACTGTCCCATTCAGCAAAAGTAGCAGATCTGTAAGCTCAAAACGCGTGAACGCGGCACGTTGCATTGCATCGCAACGTGTCAAGGCAACATCACCTCGTGTTGCCAACTTGTGATGCCAGTCTATGACGTATCTATGACGTATGACTTCAAATTTAGGCAATGTTTCAGTGCGGTCCGAGCCTCTTTAACTTCCATTATGAAATTTAAGTTAAATATTTCCAAAAATATAAAACATATCATCTCTGTCGGGTGGAATCCTCATACTGTATGTCCAAAACGGTTACTTCTCAAGATTCAAATTCAAAAGTATCAAAAGTATCATTCGCTTCGCGCCGTGTTTCAAGCTTGTGGATCTGCTACTTTTGATACTTTTGTTTGACGCTGTATTATCAAGTAGGATATTAATTCACGAGAAAACACAAAAAGTTGTTTCTGCCCGACAGCAACGATATGTGAAAAAAACTGCTGTCATGAGGTACTTTGGCCTACTGGCAGTGGACACAAGAAATGTCGGCAGGCACATGACCCGACCTTCTTATAGACGGCTTGCCTCCTACTGAGCCAGGTTGTAAAAACCTCTTCCAACTGTAATTTGAGTACCTATTTTTCATGCTATACATGCTATTCCAATAACTGCTGTGGGCTACACTTTGAAAAAAAAGTGTAGTCATCTATCTGTCGTTTTTTGTGGTTTTATAACGCATCACATTTAGGCTTGACGATCATGTTTTGAAAGCTGATCCAAAATCTAATTTTGTTTGGTCGCAGGTTCCAAAAATGTTTGTACACAATTCAATGACTATATACTGTAAATAACTCTACAAATGGAACAAAATGGACCCTTATTTGCATCCATTTGTACCCTGCAGATTTAAGTTAGGCTAACACCCTTCTACTGGGTAAAAACCTCTGTACCTGTGGTCCTGTCTCTTGCAGCTCATGTTACCTGAGTGAATCCACGGAGCAGAGTGATGTTAAAACACATTGTTGTTGACACCGCAATTTCGCCGAGTGGCATAACATTGTCACTAAAAGAAGCGATTTGACGTGGAAAAACCCTCATCTGCTGTTTGTATTTAATATCACACCGACAGCTGTATCATTCTTGCACACTGTAATCAAATTATGTCAACGTGGTGGATGTTCCCCCTAGACATTTCCTATTATAAAATTCATACACACTGTCACATAATGTGTGGGAGAGTTTTTTTCTTTTGCGGCAAATGGGACCGTAAGTGGCATTGACTGACATTATGAACATGTACATTGGAGGCAATTGTGCTATTTTATCGGTAATATGAAGGAAAAACATGTCATTTGAAATTGTGACCTTTCTGAAAGAGATTGGGAAGATACAGGTAGAGAAAAAAAGGCATCTTTCTTGATAATTTACCGGTGATGTAGACTGATTCTTTTTTTGCTTTACCGTAAAATATGACCACAGGAAGAACGGGAACCGAACGTGAAAGCGATGAGAAGCATAAAGTGAAATGTGGTAACAGACAGCATGAGCTCTCCAGTGTCAGGTTTCTGATGCCTTATTCCTTGCACACTCTCTCTCTCTGTGTGTGTGTGTGTGTGTGTGTGTGTGTGTGTGTGTGTGTGTGTGTGTGTGTGTGTGTGTGTGTGTGTGTGTGTGTGTGTGTGTGTGTGTGTGTGTGTGTGTGTGTGTGTGTGTGTGTGTAAGAGCGTGCGTGCGTGCATGCGTGCGTGCCAGCGTGCATGAGACCACCAGGCCACAAGGAGGACAGCATGTGTCAATCGCCAAGGGAGATGAGATTTGTTCCCCTTGCTCTGATATCACACCCTCCTCTCCTCTCCTCTCCTCTTTCCTTCTCTCCTCTTTCCTCCCCTCATTCCCTTTGGTATAAAATAGAAAAATGATTAGCACATCTGTACGACAGCCAGGCTCGTGTTAGACCTTGCCCGCGCTCGTGTCCGTGAGGGAATATCTCGTGTCCTCTTATTGGATTGGCTGCTTCACACCGCCAGTCGGCCTGCTGGGGTAATGATAATAAAATTGAAATATCCGGGTACTTATCAGTGTATAGACCAATTATTTGTTTACTAACATTGAGCCTGGACGCACAGGTGATTGTTTCACGCAATCAATTCCCAACCTGTTTCGGGGTGCACTGGTTTCAGCACACCCCAACCCCCTCTTGTGTGTGTTGGCTAGTGAGACGCGTCTTAACGAGACCTGATATAATGGGTTTCGTTGCGCGCATACTGGCTGCACGCAGCCAGTATGACGTCGTCTGTTAAGGGGTCTATTAGCTCGCTATCAACACCTCGGACACACTCACAGTTTGGAGGTTACACAGGAGAAAAGAGTGATCTGATACACATGCCCAAAGAGAGGAGGACACCACAAGTGATGGAGGGGCAGATGAAGGAAGAAGAGAAAGACAGAGGGCAGTGAGGGAGAGTGAAAGAGAGCAAGAGAGCGGAAGTGAGAGAAAGAGAGAGAGCAATAGACAATCAATGTGAAATGTGGAGTGAGAGAGAGTGAGAAAGCAGTGAAAGAGAGAAGGAAATCATTCTAAGTCTGATTTATAAAGGGTACCGTAAATAGCAGCAGTGCCATGTAAATAGCACCAAAAAATAGCACATATACAAACTCACAATGCAACATTCTGAGTTTAAAGATCTGCTATTTTTGGCGTGCAACCCACTGTAAACTAGAAAAAGTGCTCCTCGGAGCACGTCTCCGCCAGGTCAGGTAGGTTATTGTGGCCTCCTGGTGACACTATGATAGGCCAATGTGAAAAGGGTGCCATTTCTTCCTCGGCCTAGTGGGGATGTGCGTACGGAAATCGCATGCTGCGTTCATGATTTGAGGCATTTTCTTCAAAACGGACCAATCCTGCAAACTTTTGCCAATCTTAGCCAATCAGGATGGAATATGAAAAATCGGACAGATCCGCCTTGATTACATGACTATAGAAATACTGTGTACTGATTTGTGTGATTTTCAGACAAAATCTAAGAGTAATATCAAAAACTGTGTTTTACAACATCGGCCTCCTGGTGGCTCTATAATAGGCCAATCTGAAAAACTCGGGGAGAGGTTCAGCTCTGGCGCCCTGGGATTGTGCGTGCACAGTTTCGCTGCAAGCGGGCCAACGGTACCGGAGATTAGCTGTGAGATGAGCTGGTAGATCTGCTATTTTCACTACTTTTGTGTGACACTCTTGTATGATGAAGTAGGGCATTAATCAAAAAATATATAATCAGTTGTTGAAGTTGAAATATGGAGATGCAAGGTTTCTACCCGACAGCAACAATTTCTAAGGTAATGTCGGCAGGATGGAGGGGGGTACACAGCAACATTCCCAATTCCACTTTTTTTACACCCTCAGAGTTGAATTAACAGTCTTGCAGTGTGAAGAATAGCGTAATGTGATTCTATGGCATGGGGCCAGACCAGAGGCATGTTAGTGCAAGCTATTCTCCACACTCTACGCGGGTCTACTGTACATTTGTGGTAATGTAAAACATCTCACATCCCTCTCTCATTCTCTCCCTCCCTCCCTCTCTCTCTCTCTCTCTCTCTCTCTCTCTCTCTCTCTCTCTCTCTCTCCCTCTCTTACTTTCTCCTTCTCGCCTGCTCCTCTCTCCGTCTCGTGGTCTCCCCTCTCTTCTTACTCTTGGCAGTTTTGCGTGTGTGTGTGCATGCGTGCGTGCGTGTGTGTGAGTGAGTGTTTGTACGTGAGAGCCCGGGAGCGTGCCAAAGCCGAGATCAGGTTTTGAAATTGATTTGAATGAGTGTTGTGGACAGCTGATAGCTATAAAAGATTTTCTCCTTTCATTTCCCAGGGAGTTTCTCCTTTGATGTTGGCTGATATTCAACGGGGCTTTGAAGCCCGTCTGCAGAAGGCCAGGGCAGCTACTTGATACTGTGTGTGTTTGTGACTGTTTGTTGTGTGTGCCTCTGCCTATGTTTGTGTGTGTGTGTGTGTGTGTGTGTGTGTGTGTGTGTGTGTGTGTGTGTGTGTGTGTGTGTGTGTGTGTGTGTGTGTGTGTGTGTGTGTGTGTGTGTCATAGCGCTTGACCTTTGCAAGTAACACCAATTTCAAATTTAGCGACAGACACTGTAGCAGTGCCAAGCTTTTACGACATTATACAACTATTAAGAATGTAACATTTTCTCTAATGGATTTTACGTTGCACATAACTCCGCTGTTGTGTCTGTATGTCTTCTGCGGACGCTCCTGCTTAATGCTGAAAAGAGCCCACCTATAAGCTCACAACGTGTCGCATCATGACGTGTTGTGAGCTTGTAGATCGGCCCTTTTCGGCTCCCGTTGCGGCATCATACGATGTAGCATACTCGTAGTGATTCACAGCTTTTTTTTGCAGAGCTATGTGGTTTGATTCAGAATAGAGGTACTTTAATCTGTTTTGATGCGCAGATGTCATTTGTTTTTCCCTACTCCCCAAATCCCTACGTACACAGACATGTACTCCACTCTTTACCTACTCTAAACCTTAACAGTGCCCACTTAGCAAACCAGCCACCTTCAAATTGCCCTTTAGGGGATAAAAATCTCGGAAACGTTATTTTGCCGTTTCATCGCCCCGCCGGCTTGCTCGCTCGCTCGCCCCGGCGTGCCTCTGAAGGGCCAATCACGCGCTCCGATCTAATCCCCCCGGGAGGGAAGGTTCTAGTCTGTTGCCACGGCTGCTGGGGGGGTCGCGGGGTCAAGTACGGCTAATTTATTCACTCAGTCAGATTTCCTGTGGCTCGTGGACGGCAGATGGAGAGCCCTGATATGATATCACCTCATCTGAAGCCCACCAGGGACACGGAGCGAGAGCGAGAGAGAGAGAGAGCAAGAGACAGAGAGAGAGAGAGCAGACATAGAGACAGAGGGTTAGAGACAGGGAGTGACAGGTAGAGACAAGTGAAAGGAAAGAGGAATTTGTTTTGGATTTGTTTTTAACATATACAAAATTGTGATTTTTTGGGGATTTTTTTGAAAACCTTTTGAAATAATAACAATAAAAAACAAAATGTAGGAAACAAAAAATAATGGGGAATTTACTAGCGACCCATAGAAATGCATGGGTCCACGACCCACATATGGGTGCCGACCCAGTATTTGGGAAACAGTGGGTTAGAGGAAGTTCCAGAATCCAGATGCAGACAAATGGATGGACAGATAGATGGAAGGAGGAGGGATATCAGAGTGAGAAAGAATGATAGATGGATAGCTTGAGGGAGAGAGAGAGAGAGAGTGGAGGCTGTACGGGTACAGATTCTGTTCACCTCTGTGAGCGCCGTGTTGAGCACTGAGCCCCATAGCCTCTTATCAGATTTGTGTGTGTGTGTGTGTGTGTGTGTGTGTGTGTGTGTGTGTGTGTGTGTGTGTGTGTGTGTGTGTGTGTGTGTGTGTGTGTGTGCGTGCTCGTGCACTTATCTGAGATGGGTGGTTCTGGTCCAATAGCATCCTGGGAGATGGCAGCAATAAGCCGCTTAGACGAAAGATCCTGAGATGGACGGATGAGGAGGGGAGGAGGAGAGATAGAGGGATAGAGAGATGAGAGGAGGAGATGGGTAGATGACAGAGGGAGATGAGAACAGAGGAGGAGGAGGAGGAGCGGAGATGTTGGACGGAGACATCAGAAGCAGGAGAAGGAGACATTTGGAGAGAGATGAGAGGAGAAGATGGGGGAACGGAGAGAGCCGTGTACTGGGATGGAAAGTTTTATTGTGGCTGAGCTGGAGAGGAGAGGGGAGGAAGGGCAGTGGGGGTTTGGGTTTGAAATAGTTTTGGGTTTTTGTCAGAAAGCAGGGATTTGGATCTCGAACACAGCCTGAGTCAACCTGAGGACATTTACTCCCCAGAGGTTGCGAATTTGGAGGACGGACAACAATGTCAACTTCAGATCACTCTCTCTACCCCCAAAATGACTCCGACTTGAAGTCCTTCCTCTAATAGTTCCTTTGCAACCCGGCCCCCCTCCCCTCCCAAAGACCATCTCCTTCTTTCAGTCATTTTGTCAATCAAATTCAAGAGACTTTCTTTAAAAAAAATGAGAAAGGATCCATTTCTATTTGATCAGTCTAGATAATTTAGTGTGTGGAATGACATAGGCACTGAAGTTTTGTATCTGTGGGTACAATTGTGAACTGGTGTCTTTCTGAACAGGGAAAAAAATGTCATGTACATTTTGAAACATGGGGCATATTCAAAAAATCATTGTAAGAGCCATATATTTGTTTTCAATTACGTCACTGGAGGGTATGGTCAAGGCCAAGGCTGGCCAGGTACTTTAAGACCGGAGCGGGAACGCATCTGTGTCATTTTAAGATTTCTTTGGATATACAAACTCATAGCACGGCACCGAGCTTGTCTTAGATCTGCTATTATTTTGGGGGGGAAAAAAACATGAAAATTCATCCAAATCTTTGAATATATATACATTTTTAGCTCAAATCTTAATTTCAGATGGGGGTCCAGGGGCCAAATATATATAATTTTGGGAGATCCTTGACATGAAAAAGTTTGAGCACCACTGCCGATATTATAGCAAAAAAACGATTTAGAAGATATTTATAGAATCCCCCAGAAGCAATAAGATTTGAGTTACAAATGTTCACTTTAAAAAATATATATATTCAAAGATTTGCATGAATTTTCAAAATGTTTCAAAAATAGCAGATATACAGGCTCATAGCTATGAGCTTGTATATCTGCTATCTAAAATGACACAGTGTTCCCTGTCTAAATGGGTTAAACGAGGTGTCAATGAAGTGCAGGTGTTGTTGATTGGGAAGAGGCAAACAGTTTTTGACTGTGCTCATGCTGTGCTGTAAGATCTTTGCATGCTGAAAGGGACTAACAACTTTACGCCAACAACAAGTTTGAACAGAACATAAATACTTTTGTAAGGAACTGCAAGGAAACCTTTGTTTGAGCACACGTCTAGACAATCTAATCAGCCAAAGTAGTGGTTAAGTTAAAGGACTTTGTCACTACAATTGTAGTGTGTGTGTGTGTGTGTGTGTGTGTGTGTGTGTGTGTGTGTGTGTGTGTGTGTGTGTGTGTGTGTGTGTGTGTTTGAACTGGTAAAGTTAGTTGAGAGAGTTTTATTTTTTTTTCTAAGGGCAATGATTTCCTTGCAATTAAAAAAGAATAATTTACCAATTCCCAGGAGCGTGATGTAATTTTCTCTAAGCCATAATAATTTATTGGAGTGAGGAAAGTCATTGGAGATGTCAACCCAATTCAGATTGAGATCCTTTATAGTTTAATAACAATGTTTTATTGGCCGCTCGGGTGGCCTGCCCACCACCGCAAAGTCTAGGGGTTAGAATCCAGCGCGATGCATCCGGAGGGGACCCCTGGGGGTCTGTACTTGTATATAGGGTTAATAGAGTTTAATTATTGGTTAAGTATATACCCTGATGCTAACAAAAATATGATATATGTATTTTGTTGTTGTTCTCTTTAGTTTCGTGACCAGAAGATGAAGAAGAACCTCCTGTGAGGACCCTCGGACCACCACCACCATCACAGACCGTCGGACCACAGAATCCCCTCCAATGAACTCTCTTTGACTGGGGCCAGTGTTAATTACCCAGGAGGAACAACTTGTCCCTGGCCCTTTACCCTCGGGAGCCAACCTGAACAGAGCAGACTTGAACTGAAGCAGACTGATTAG
>NC_139942.1:26330606-26333106 GCF_963454915.1 Gymnoscopelus microlampas | reverse complement strand
ATTGTATTTATGCCACAGGCTTTGTTAAAGGCATAAACTGTCGATGATCACGGATTTGCCCACACTTCAGAAGAACACGTGGATAAAAGAAGGATAAGTGTGTGTGTGTGTGTGTGTGTGTGTGTGTGTGTGTGTGTGTGTGTGTGTGTGTGTGTGTGTGTGTGTGTGTGTGTGTGTGCGTGCGTGCGTGCGTGCGTGCGTGCGTGCGTGCGTGCGTGCGTGCGTGCGTGCGTGCGTGCGTGAGTGCGTGTGTGCGTGTGCGTCTGTGTGTGTGTTCTCCACAGCATACGCCATATACGGCACTTAACATTGACCCTGTAATGCCTCTGCATATCGAAAAGGAATTACAGACAGAGGGAGAGAGAAGGAATGATAGCGTTCTGTTTTGTCTATTTGCATTAATCTGTGCACAGTACATCCATACATCTGTTTGAATGTACAGTATGAATGCAAATATTGACTGTGCACTTAACTCATTTAACATTGCACTCTCTCAGAGTTACAGATGGATAATAATCCAAAATAATAGCTATCCACCCCTCCTCTCTTCTATCTCACCCTCCATTCCTTCACCCCCCCTTGCTCATCTCTCTCCCTCCTTCTCCATCCCCCGATCTCTACACCTCCCTCCCTCTCTCCCTCCGTCACACACACACACACACACACACACGTGCGCGCACACGCACACACAGCAGCGTGTGGTAACCCAGGCCAGTGTTCAGCAGATGAATAATTTAGCGGTGTGTGTATCATCTGTTTACCGTGCTAATCCATCTGTCAGCAGCCTTCTATTGATTCACGCCTGCCTGCTAATTGTGCATCCGCACACCACACACACGCCACACACACACACACACACACACACACACACACACACACACGCCACACACACACACACACACACACACACACACACACACACACACACACACACACACACACACGCATGCACACCTATGATGTGTAGGCAAGCTCATATTCAAATCCTGTCCTTGTCAACCCACCGCGGTGACATTTCTGACAGACAGCCACGCATACGCTCACTTTTCCGACTGAGGGATTGTGAAGAAAACACTCATATTCACCGTAGCAGTTTCAGGGTGCTTTCATTCCGCTGACATGTGGCCAAAGTAGAGTAGGGTGGCAAAATAACTTGATAGTCCAAATAGAAATTTGTTGTATCCAGAAATTCATTCAGTATTTTTGGCCGATGCCGGTTGTTAACAAATACAAACAAACCAATTAACCACTTCAGCCCTATATACATTTCGGGCCATTTGAAAATAGCCGATCTACAAGCTCACAATGCGTTACGATGCGTACATTGTGAGCTTGTACATCTGCTATTTGCAAAGGATTTGCATTAAAGGAGAATTCCTGTCATTTTAAGTGTTATGTTTGATGTGTGTCAAATCACTTACCAACGTAGGAATGAAAATCGCGTAACTCCACAGAGCCCCCTATCGACCCCCACCGTTGTCATTATAGGAGGATATAGGATAGCCCAAATTCGCCTATTTTAACCAATGCAAAGTCTGTTTTTTTGCTTCTAGTACTCATTGTTGAGTCCCATGATAATGTAACAGGCGCTAAAACTCCCGACAAGCTAACGGCTAATAACAGAACGAGCTAATGCTGGTTGCTGGTTTCTCTCCCGACCTGGCAACCCGGGGCTGCCATGCAGAGAGATAAGCAGCCCCAGCGTTAGCTCGTTTGTTATTAGCCGTTAGCTTGTCGGGAGTTTTAGCGCCTGTTACATTATCATGGGACTCAACAATGAGTACTAGAAGCAAAAAAACAGACTTTGCATTGGTTAAAATAGGCGAATTTGGGCTATCCTATATCCTCCTATAATGACAACGGTGGGGGTCGATAGGGGGCTCTGTGGAGTTACGCGATTTTCATTCCTACGTTGGTAAGTGATTTGACACACATCAAACATAACACTTAAAATGACCGGAATTCTCCTTTAATATGAAATGGGACCTTCTGCATAATGAGTACTTTCAGTAGATTTTGATACCAATACTTCAATCAGAAACACTCACGTCAAAGTAGATATAACAATTCTTTTGCAACAAATGGAATACAGTTAAGCTTGGCGTTAAAGCTCCGCTCTTGGGAGATATTCCCTGAATTTAGTCGAAGCAGCCTGCTAAGCATATATTCAGGGAATGCTAAGCAAATCCCCCATACGCATACAATGTCAACAATAAGCAGTACATTGACATATTAGTTTGAATTAGCAGATATACATGATAATCACAAGTATTTGAGCCTATGCCAGACTCTAAACAAAGCAGATATACATGATAATCATAAGTATTTGGGCCTATGCCAGACTCTAATCAGAAGGTTGAGGCTGGGGTGGAGGAGGAGCTAGCAGAATGCATTGGTCATCAACCAAGAAAGACCTAGTGAATACGAAGCAGTATAAGGAACCCCTTGCTAATGCGTGAGTTGTGATTGGAGTATGAATGTGTGATGTAATGACCAGCAG
>NC_139942.1:26285606-26318106 GCF_963454915.1 Gymnoscopelus microlampas | reverse complement strand
TCATTAGGGCCCCGGGCTGCAGATAAGGCCTGTTAGAGAGATCTATGGCCTTCACCCCCTCTGAGAGAGAGAGAGAGAGAGAGAGAGAGAGAGAGAGAGAGAGAGAGAGAGACAGAGAGAGAGAGAGAGAGAGAACATAACGGACAGAGGAAAGAAAGACAGTATCAGGCACAGAGTTGACATTTTGCCAAAAATATATATAAGAATGGAGAGGTGAGAGACAGAGAGAGAGAGAGAGAGAGAGAGAGAGAGAGAGAGAGGGGGGGGGAGAGGTGGAGACAGAGATACAGAGAGGTCATGAGGAACAGAGGAGATAAAAACAGTAAGACAGTATCAGGCACATACACAACTTGTAAATTAAGAGTCGACATTTTGCTAAATGAGAGACAGAAAAGAGAGGGAAAGTCTAATTGCGAGAGAGACAAAAAGCAGAAAGCAGAGGAGATAAGGAATCTGCTGTTGTCCATGTGAGACAAGAGGAGACAAGGGAGCAGAGCAGATAGGGGCTCATGGTCTCTTTGTGTGAAGACCTACAGCAGCTCAAAGGAACCGTCCCCTGGCGTGTCTGATAGCACCTATCACCATGTTCACCCAGCGCTAATTACAACCAGACTTTAACGAGCGCCGAGAGAGACCGCCCGAGAGAGAGAGAGATGAGAGGGCATACACACAAACAGTACGAGAGAGAGAGAGAGAGAGAGTGAGAGAGAGAGAGAGAGAGCGAGGGAGGGCTGAAGACAGACCATTAATCCACCATCCATTGTCAGTCGCTACGGGACAAATTGTGTTGGACATATCACCATGGGAGACGGCCATAAATCTAATGCACAGTGGCTAGCCTGGCGGGCGCGATCACACACACGCACACACACACACACACACACACACACACACACACACACACACACACACACACACACACACACACACACAAGCGCCCGTGGATTCAGATTCATGCATACATGATACTCACTGACACATGCAGCGGCCTAATGACAAATTGCTTTTATTGGACAGGCCACACAAATCAACTGCCTATCACACACACACACACACACACACACACACACACACACACACACACACACACACACACACACACACACACACACACACACACACACACACAGCTTAATCAGTAGGCGTTTTGTTACAATTATCCAAAGTGGTAAATTGTTGTTTTTGTGGATGATTACCGCAAATGACCCACTCTTATCCTTTAGCTACAGGTGCGCGCGCGCGCGCGCGCGCGCGTGTGTGTGTGTGTGTGTGTTTTCTGATTGTTATCTTTATCTTGTGGCTACAGGGGAGTCCTTTGTGGTGCGCTACTGTTTAGCTGTCAGCACACATGCCTGGCTGTAAATCCACTGACATGAAACAATATTATCACTAATGAGACACAAGAAGAAGTGTGTGTGTGTGTGTGTGTGTGTGTGTGTGTGTGTGTGTGTGTGTGTGTGTGTGAGTGTGTGTGTGAGTGTGTGAGTGAGTGAGTGAGTGAGTGAGTGAGTGAGTGAGTGAGTGAGTGAGTGAGTGAGTGAGTGAGTGAGTGAGTGAGTGAGAGTGTGTGTGTGTGTGTGTGTGTACAGTATGTGCGTGCATGCGTGCGTGAGTGAGTGTGTGTGTACTAATAATTCCACAGTGTAATTTCCATAGGGGTCTGGTGTGTGTTTTTTCCCCAGGAAAACTAATAGATGCTTCTGTTTGACCAATATAAATCAACATTTTTTCCGGTTTAAATATCAGCACAGGCGATTTTTCTGGTGATTTTTTTTTCTTCTCCATTTTCCTCTAATCTAGCTATAAAATGTTATAAATCCTTTAAAATGCATCGTGTTTATGAGTGCATGATTTCAAAAGTGGGTTCAAAATCAAAAAATATTTTTCTAAAAAAAATTTTTTTTTTTTTTTCAAAAAAATTTTTTTCTCAAAATTATCTCACGGGCCAGATATTATTTCTGGGGGGCCAATTTCGGCCCGCGGGCCGCCTGTTGCCGACCCCTGCCCTACGTTGTCATACTACAGTACACTGTCACACAAAAGTAGCAAAAAGAGCAGATTTACACGCTCACAACGCGTCGGATCACCACGGGTTGTGAGTGTGTAGATCTGCTATATTTACCCTTTTAAGTGAAAGTGCAAGTGGTACAATTTTGGGACGTACGTGGTTTCCACCCGCCAGCGACGATTTGCAGGTGCGTGCTGCTGCCTCACAGGCGTATTGCTACTGTGTCGCAACACATGCACGCCCACACACGCACACACACACGCACACACGCACACACACGCATGCACGCACACACACGTACAGTCACCACCCACATACTAGAGCCATGGCTGCTCACCTGCTAGTATACTTATGCCATACTATGCAGCGTGATGCATTGTGATTGTGACCCTTAAACCTTCCATAATAATACAGCGATCCCTCAAACAGTAATGTGTACGAAACTCCTGCTGCTGCCACACACACACACACACACACACACACACACACACACACACACACACACACACACACACACACACACACACACACACACACACACGCACACACTCAACCTCCCGCTGTCTCTACCGTTCCTAAAGATGCATCCCTCTTTATTCCAAACACCATCATTTCCCTAACTCCCAGTATCATCCCCCCGCCTCCAGTGAGCTGATCATAGTCATGATGCTGTTAGACGCTGGCAGGACGGCCCCACAGATCCACACAGGACGGGTGGTGTCTCTGGACTGTGTACTGATCGAGGGTCTGTTTTACTGTCGGGCAGAAACCTCTCCTTTTTGTGTATTCTTTTTTGTAAATTGGTGGCCTACTTGATCATTCTACAGCATCACACGAAAGCATCAAAAGTAGAGAGAGAGCGGTGACAGAAGGTTTTTTAACTTGTTGTTAATTGTTTGGTGTCCCTTCCATTGTTCTTCCTAATGGGACCTATTGACTGTTGACATAATCAGACTACATCATCACATACAGTAGATGAGAGAGTATAGAACCCCCCTGCCCGCTTTCTCTCCTTTGTATCTTCCCCATCTGTTTCTCTCCTTTCTTCCCCCTTTCACTCCTAATCTCTCTTCCTCTCTCCATCACCATCATCTGTCTCTGTCTCCTTCTGTCTCTGCCTGTCTCTCTGTGTCTCTGTCTGTCTCTCTGTCTCTCTATGTAACAGCGGGGGTAAAACAGTCTTGTATCTTGTACTGGCTGTGTGATTGGAGAGCGTGGTGCGTTGCTGAACGGTAATTTGCAGAAATGAAAACTTAATCAAGCATGCTGCAGAAGTGGCCCTGAATAATTTAACACAGAGAGGGGCTCGGGAGAGAGAGAGAGAGAGAGAGAGAGAGAGAGAGAGAGAGAGAGAGAGAGAGAGAGAGAGAGAGAGAGAGAGAGAGAGAGAGAGAGAGAGAGAGAGAGAGAGAGAGAGAGAGAGAGAGAGAGAGAGAGAGAGAGAGAGAGAGAGAGAGAGAGAGAGAGCTGGGGAGAGTGGGACGAGAGATGATGAGAATGATATTCAGGGAGAGAGGGAGACAGAGGAGGGTGTACGGTTAGATGAATGAGGATGAAGGTGGATTGAGAGAGAGAGAGAGAGAGAGAGAGAGAGAGAGAGAGAGAGAGAGAGAGAGAGAGAGAGAGAGAGAGAGAGAGAGAGAGAGAAAGACGGAGAAACCACTGGTAGACAGATTTTAAATTATGTGTATTCCAGTGTTCGACAAATAACACTGATGATTTAGATGAGCTATCAGATGTAAGACAGATGTCAGATCACAAAGGTACTGTAAATATGACCATATGACCTGTACACTATCTTCTGTTATTTTTTGGAATAAAAGCATTCCACCTGAAACTGGTGAATTAATGATAGATTATGCTTCCAAAATATCTAGCAGGAGAGTCCTGATAATTTCTCAGTATAAGGTAGAGGGATAGCCAGTTCCAGCCATGCCCATGATTGACAGATGACATGCGCATAGTATGACCCTAATGTGGTACTGTATAAACTGATTTGGGCCACCTTTGAAAATTGTAATATAATATACTTTATGGAGCCAATACTTTTTAGAGCCAATCAATCCACAGGTCTTGATTGGTCACTCATCTTTCTCTGTGGTTTTCTTGATACGGAGAAGCAGACTGGTCCAGTCTGGAGATAGCGTCATATTCCTTCACCGAATGAGCAGCTCCAGGCATAGAAGTTTGCATTCTCGAGAATTTGAGAAGGCTGGAAACATCTCATCATACTTCGGTACAGAAAGTTGTCTACACAGAAGTGACAGAGCGCCGCTTTTGAAGAAGCGGTCGTCAGAGCCGTACTTCGCATGGGTTCCAACCTGTTCATAAATCTCTATGACTTTTGTGTCCTGCTCCGGCTGAACTGCGTAGGTCACAACTTTGACCATTTTACCTACCTGTCTATGTACCCACCCCCTCCTCTGTTTCTGTTCTGCATTCATACCACACCCTTTTCCAGACAGTTCCTTGTAGGAACCACATGAACCCTAGGATCCTTATTCTAGACATATCCCATAGGTAAGTGCTTGCCGAAGATGTTCTGTGGACATAGATCCACAATCGGTCCACAACCTACGTTGTGAGCTTGTGGATTGGCTACTTTCGGCAGCGATTTGGTGTAGAGGGAATATAATATGCTCCCTTCCTTCCGCCCTTCCTCCCTTCCTTGTCCCCTTCATTCAGATTAGCTCATACATTCTATTCAAATCCTCCTGGTGATGTTCTAGTGTTGGACAGTATATCAGTAGAAATGAATCCCAGGCAGAGAGAGTTTATCTTTGTCAATGATCTCCTAGAGGGCAATTAATTACTTAGCCCCACTTAAACTTTTAATATCTAGCCTTCCGTTTTCTCTATCGCTGATTAATTTCTCGCCCTCAGAATCAAAGAGTTTCATTAATAGCAGAGCCATTAGTCTTGCCGCAGGAAGGGAAAGATCATAAGGGTCTTTAAAAACCTTAAGGAAAGTAACCAATTATTTGGTTGCTTTCTTTACTAACCCTAACCCTCATGTCCAAACTGAGTCCACACAATTATGCATGTTAATTTTACTATGTGGGTTGAAGATGTCGACTACAGAATTCTGAGGGGAAAACCTTCGCTGACGCAACGCATTGCTGTGAGCTTGTAGATCTACTTTTTTTTCAGCAAAGATACTGAATGTAGAGTGAAAACAGAAAAGTCACGAGTATAAAGCCCCGAGGGACCGAGGGGTCACCCAAGTAAAGGGTTTAAGTGTTTAAGCTCTATCTATAGGATGTGGTAACTAAGGTGTGTATGTATATTTAAAGGGCTCACTTTGCAATAAAATGCATACACATACACATACACATACACATACACATACACATACACATACACATACACATACACATACACATACACATACACACACATACTTACACTCTCTCTCTCTCTCTCTCTCTCTCTCTCTCTCTCTCTCTCTCTCTCTCTCTCTCTCTCTCTCTCTCTCTCTCTCTCTCTCTCTCTCTCTCTCTCTCTCTCTCACTGATCTGTACTTTAGTGGATTGGGTTGAGAATGAACTGAAGGTCTAGACGTTAGTTGGTGAAAGTGCAACGTTCTTGTCTAATGGAAATGAAGGCTGTGTGTGTGTGTGTGTGTGTGTGTGTGTGTGTGTGTGTGTGTGTGTGTGTGTGTGTGTGTGTGTGTGTGTGTGTGTGTGTGTGTGTGTGTGTGTGTGTGTGTGTGTGTGTGTGTGTGTGTGTGTGTGTGTGTGTGTGTGTGTGTGTGTGTGTGTGCGCGCGCGCGCGTGTGTGTGCGTGCGTGCGTGCATGTGTGTGCGTGATTGGAGCGCCTCACAGGACTTGCATTTTATTAAGTACCCTTTAGAGAGAGAGAGAGACAAAACAGTATGGGGTGCCGTGAGGGCCTAAATTCACTCTCAACTCTCACACTCTCTACTGCCTCACACACACACACAACTGAACACCTCACGCACACACTAGTAAAGCCTCTCACACACCATAGTGAAACCTCACACAAACACTACTGAACGCCTCACACACACACTAGTAAAGACTCTCACACACTATAGTGAAACCTCACACAAACACTACTGAACGCCTCACACACACACTAGTAAAGACTCTCACACACCATAGTGAAACCTCACACAAACACTACTGAACGCCTCACACACACACTAGTATAGCCTCTCACACACCATAGTGAAACCTCACACACGCTCTACTGAAAATGTTGCCTCACACACACACAACTGAAAACCTCTCATAAACATTAGTGAAACCTCACACACACACTAGTAAAGCCTCTCACGCGCTATAATGAAACCTCACACACGCTCTACTGAAAACGTTGCCTCACACACACACAACTGAAAACCTCTCATAAACATTAGTGAAACCTCACACACACACTACTGAACACCTCACACACACACTAGTAAGAACCTCTCACACACTATAGTGAAACCTCACATACACACCACTGAACGCCTCACACACACACTAGTATAGCCTCTCACACACCATAGTAAAACCTCACATACACACTACTGAACACCTCACACACATACTAGTAAAGACTCTCACAAACTATATTAAAACCTCACACAAACACTACTGAACGCCTCACACACACACTAGTAAAGACTCTCACACACTATAGTGAAACCTCACACAAACACTACTGAACGCCTCACACACACACTAGTAAAGCCTCTCACACACCATAGTAGAACCTCACACACACACTACTGAACACCTCACGCACACACTAGTAAAGTCTCTCACACACTATAGTGAAACCTCACACACACACTACTGAACGCCTCACACACACACTAGTAAAGCCTCTCACACACCATAGTAGAACCTCACACACACACTACTGAACGCCTCACACACACACTAGTGAAGCCTCTCACACACCATAGTAGAACCTCTCAAACACACTACCAAACACCTCACGCACACACTACTGAGTCCGATGTCATAATGACACAATATAAATAATATTAACTAGAAGTTCGGGCCGCTGCGCGGCCCTCACATCTAGCGTCCGCGCGACGTCGCACTGTGTAGGTGTGTACATGTAGTGTGCAAGGAAGTAGTAGTGTTGAGTAATGTGATTGAGGCAAGAGAAGTATTGGGTATGAATGTAGGCGGGTTGTTGTTGATTGAAATGAGATTGCATTGTTTGTTAGATAGCATGGTTTATTGGCATGGTGTGATGTCGGACAGTGTTGGTGGCAACATGTAAATGTGAGAAAGGCAAAATAGCAGTGAAATGAAATGACATCCAGAATAACATTAACAGTGAAGCATTAATCAGGAGCAGGTGTACAGTATGTTGCATTGGGGGGAGAATACAAACAAAGGCAATGGCAATTATGTTGAAGAATGAAGGTCATTTGTCACTATGCAATCAGGGAGTAGCAGCACATGCAAAGTGTTTGAATGAGCATGTTTGGATTAATAAAAGAGTTCGGGATAAACAACGTTGTCAGTAATTCCCTCATCATTGTTCACAATGAAAACTTTGACGGCGCTGGCTCTCTTTCCCCTGGAGAAGGCTGTGTAGAGTTGGCCATGAGCGAACACAGGTTGAGGCAAGTAGATGCCAACTCGTTCGTTCTCTTGCCCCTGCCCCTTATTGATGGTAACAGAGAAAGCTAAGCGGATAGGGAACTGTCGTCTGATGAAGGTGAAGGGAAGCTCCTCATCTCTGTCATAGTGAGGTATCCTTGGGAGGAAGATTTTTTCACCCCTGTTTGTGCCAGCTGCAATCTCACACTCAATGATTTTGTCCATCATCTGCAGTACCACCATTCTGGTGCCATTCTTGAGAGTGCGGTCGGGACCTGCTTGCAGGTTTCTCAGCAGCATGACTGGGGCTCCTACTTTCAACTTGAGGTTATGATCAGGCATTCCAGAGGGTGTCAGTGAATTGAGGAATTCCACAGGCATGGAGTCCTTGTGGTCGTCCTCCAGAATTGTGTCGGCTGAAAAGTAGACTCTCTGTTCTGTAGGGAAGTCTGCCAGGCATATGTTGTTGATTTCTCTAATGTCATTATTCAGAGGAGTGTATACAGTGCCATTGAGAAGGTTGTCTTTGTTGACACATCCAGTTTGCAAGTCAGGAAAGGTGAATGAAATGAGAGTTTGGAGATCGTGAACCAAGTGGTGGGGTTGAATGCGGACCTGCCATTCTGTGTCCTCCTCGTGTGGGAGTGTTCCTTCCCCTAATGCAAGGAGATAGTGGGAGAAGTCCTTCTCTGCTGCGTGTGTTCTCATGTTGAGGTTTAGCTTGTGGTGTTTCATGTGAGGATAGAGTGTTGACATCTGGATGCATGCTGAAACTATCTGGGGCCTGCCTGCTCTTTTGATAACGGGGAGGGTTTGCCTTGGGTCTCCACCCAGGAGGACAGTTTTGCCACCCCAAGGCTGCTGTGAGTGCATGAGATCCCTCAGTGTTCTTTCCACACACTCGACGTTAAAGCGGTCAACACTGAAAATCTCGTCCCAGATGATTAAGTTGCTGTCTTTAATGAGCTTGGCCAGATTGGACTCTGCGTTGATGGCACAGACAGAGTCTTGGAAAATGGGGATTGGGATCTTAAATCGTGAATGAGCGGTCCTACCACCCTCCAGGTTCTGTGCTGCCAAGCCTGTGCTGCCCACACACAGCACAATGCCATGCTCTGCGCGTATCGTAGCAGCAATGACCTTAAAGGTAAAGGTTTTGCCATATCCTGCAGGGGAGTTGAATGAACTGGCGTGTGATGGTTTCTTCTTGTGGGGCATGCACTGCCTGATAGACGGATTCGCAGAGTGCCATTTGTTCCGCAGTGAGCTTAGGAGCAAGCGACTGTACAATTTGTTGTTGCTGTGTTATGTTGAATTTTTCAGATCTGAAGATTTGTGTCAGCCTTTCCTGCGCAGTTAGTGGTCTTGGCTGTGGCATGTCATTGTAGTTGGATAGACCGCTGCCCATTTGTGAGAGTTCATCATCAATTGCAAGCAGTAGCTGATTTTGTATGAATGTTGTGTCTACTGCGTCTGTGGGGCACCTTTGTGCAGTGGCCTCCGCATGGAGAAAGTCTTCACTGAGCTCTGCAAAGAATCTGTCATACAGATGTTTGGGCTCTGATGGGTGACAGTAGTGGAGGATGATGGCAAAGGTTTCGCGGACTTTCCTTGGAGATGCGTAGCGTGACACCTCATGCATGGCGGTAATCCATTCTAGATCGTCCTGAAGCAAGCCCATGGCTAGAGCTGTGTCTTTGAAAGTGTCATAGTGGTTGCCATCATGTACCTTAAGGTCCTCATAGGTCTGTGGTCCTCTGATATGTGCTAGGAGCAGTTTCAAGTAGAATCTTTCTCCTTGGAGCACGGATACATTGGACATTCTTCCTATTGTACGTGGAATTTCCCTGTCCTTGGGTGCGTGGACTCTTTTATTCCACATGTGGGCCTTCCATGTGTAGTGTTCGGGAATCTGCATGTATAGATATTGCCTTGCTTCAGGGTCCTGGCTGTTTAGTTCGAAGAAGGCAAGCAATGTAGTGGGTTTGGCTGCTGCTATGGCCTCCTGTGCATGGCCTTCTCTGAAGACTATGCTCTGCTGGCCGTCTGTGTGGATGGCGAGATTGGTGACAGCAGGGAGTCTGTCCTGGATCTTGTACTCCATAGTCCTCCAGTGTGCATCATGAGCATCAATGGTTCTGGCATTGATGAATTTGGAGATCTCATCCCTGTCTTCAATGTCGAGGGTGCCAACATCAGCTCCCTTATGTACGTATTTGTACAGGTACTTGATGGTCTGGAAGGAGCCTACAAATTCAACGTTGATGTGGCATTTGTATTTGAGAAGGACCCAGGGGTTGTAAGGAACGACCCACCTGCTGTCAAACAGAAATCCTTTCTTGTTGAAGGTGTGGCCGTCAATGGGCCGCCTGTACTCCGGGTAGCCATGACCATGATGAGGCAGTCGAGTGGTGGCACAGAAGTTTTTGGGGAATTTCTTAGAACAGAGGCCATTGACCATGCAGGGGCTGTTGGGGTAGCCTGGACCACAGGGTCCATGGAGTATGGATTGACACACCAGCTGATGCAACTCTGGCTCCTTGTCCAGGTCAGGTATGTCTGCTCTAATGATGTGATCAATGTCATCTACAGTCAAAATCTCGTGTAGGAGTAGCAGTATGTGGGCATGTTTCAGTCCTCTCATCTGTCCCTCAACAGTGTGTATTCTAGCCTTCATTTTGCCAAAAACTCCCAGCTTCATGTCGCGGAGGAGCTCATCCAGACTCCGTTTGAAGACTTTATTGACAATGTCTGGTCTGTCAGTGGGCTGCTGGTGTTCAAAAATGTTATTGAGGACACCTTCACTCCGTGAGTTTGCCGTAATGGTAATGAAGAGGTCAAACTTTTTGTATCTGGCTGCTATGGCAAGGGCATCTAGATAGTGCTTGTAGAGGTATCTGGGGCTACCAGTGTGTGAGCCTGGAAGAATTATCTGTTGACCAATGTTGGTGGCCTCAGTCTGTCCTGGCTGTGTTTGCTGAGTAGCCAGGGAATCAATCAGACCAGAATACTGGTGGGCCCTGTACTTGTCCTGTAGTTCCCTACTCCTGTAGTAGTTCATCCGGCAATTTTCTATTTTGGAGTATTGATCACAGAAGTATTCTTGAGCAAGTCGGGCCGACTTCAGAAGGGTGTTGAAGGAGTGGGTTCTCTGTTGTAGATGGAATCTGAAGAACTCCTGAAGAGTGACTTTGGCTGTGGTTGACTGTGCATGAACCTTTGTGATGGGGTTGTCGATGCTGAAGCCAGCATCCCCATGTGGCAAGATCAAGGGATAAGCGGCTGGGTCATACATAGGGTGTAGTGAATTGATGTGTGTAGTCTGGCTGTGATTAGGTACATCAACTGGAGTTCTGTACAGAACAATGTCTCTGGGCTCTGTCTGGCATCCTGGTGCAAAAACAACAACGTCAGGGACAGCAGGGTTGAGGTGACTTTTGTTTGCCCCCTGTGAGCTTTTTGACTTGAACACCATTTTCAGTGCCTGAGTTGGGTTGGCATTGAGTAATTCTGCGCCGGTTTTAAAGATTTTTACTAAAGGGTTAACTGTCTTTAACTCATTTTGAATGAGGGTTAAAGTGGGCTCCTTAATAAGGTCCTCTCCCTTAGCCTGATGAAGGCGGTTCTTAATTTCATTGTCCTGATCAAATACAAAGATTTGTGAGAATTTGGGTCGGTTATTGGTGTCAGGAAAGAATGCAGAGGGAGTGAGGTGGTACATTTGGCCACTCATCTTGAACGGTCGTGGCCCTAGTCCTTTGAATGCAATGATTTTACCGGTGACATTCTTAGAAGCCATAGACACTAAGCCATTGTACTGTCGGATGTTGGCCATGAATTGTTGGGATTCTGGAGAGGTCCTGTCAAACAGAGCTTGAAGTGCAGGAGGGGGGTCCTTGAATGGCTGTAGTTGGATTGTTCCGTAATGGCAACAGGCACTGAAGGTTTTGAGTGGGACAGGATCTTTTGAAAGTTTTGATGTTTCCCAGGGGAACATGATGGCCTTGCATGAAGTGCAGATACAATCCATTGCAGGTGTGGGAAAGGCAACTATTTCTGTGAGTTGTTGTGGCTGTGTCCACGCTCTTCTGAAGTGTTTATCCTTTGGTTTTGTCCTTTGTGATGGATGAGAGTGTGTTGTGTATTGATGGTCCTCATAGCGGCGTTCTGCGAAGAGAGAGATGGACAGCATGCATGATTAGGCAGTTGTGAAATGTGTGCGTAACATAGTAATTGTAATATTCTGTGTAGATGTAAGGAAAAGGAATGTGAGAGATTGGGTGATAGAATGCATTGGAGGGATTATGGGGTAAATCAAAGCACTTACTTTTGGCGGGGGGCGTCTGTAAGGAGCGAGTTGTCCTTCTGCTGGCGCGGTTGCTGTCACTGCGGTTAGCTGAGAAGTGGAGACAGTTGTGTGTGGGCAAAAAGGAATTAGCCGGGATGTTGTGGTATGCAGTTTGTGGTTGAGAGTATTTGTGACATTGAAGAGCGTTTGCGGCTGCATTTGCGCGAGCCACACGCTGGCGAGTGGCATTGCGTGTGCGTTTGCCCAGCATAGCTTTTTTGCGTGGTCCCATGGCTGCGTGCGAAGTTGTGGGTACTGTGTAGTAAAGTTTCCTGTTGTCTCTGTGTCGTTCTGTGTACTGCGTAGTAAAGTTTCCTGTTGTCTCTGTGTCGTTCTGTGTGCTCTGCGGGGGTAGGGGCTACGTGCAGTAGAGGGGGTAGGGGCTACGTGCAGTAGAGTTGCAAGGCAACAACACGTGGACGTGTGTGGCATTGGTAGCGTCGCTGAGGACACTGGCATTGGCCAGGGCATCCAGGTCCTTTATAGTGATGGCTGTGCCCCTGTCATTATGGTGATGTCAGATAGTGTCAGACATCTCCATATATGGAGCTGCCTAATATCAGTTATGCCCAAATATGGGACCGTGATGGCTGTGCCCCTGTCATTATGGTGATGTCAGATAGTGTCAGACATCTCCATATATGGAGCTGCCTATATCAGTTATGCCCAAATATGTGGGTTCTCTGATGTCAGACCAAAATAAGCACCCGGAAGTGAATTTCGCGCTGGGGAAGAGATTTGCATAGTATTGGGGCATAATGCGTTTCATATTTATTGTACATCATGGAAGTAGAGTAACGGTATGGGAAGCAGCCGGTTCAGAGGCAGAATATTGAGGAATTTTGGGGTAAAATGTGGAGTTAGTTGGGCCATGTGTGTGCGTGGAGACCGCGCACACACACATGTGTAGCCCCATGAGTTTGGCCGTCAATTATAGGTGCAAGATATCGTATAAACTGAGTTCTGTGTCAGAAATGCCCAAATATGGAGTGTAGGCCAGTCAATGATGATGATGTCAGTAGTATGACAGTGACATCATATTGATGACATCAGAGTACTCCATATGGGGAGAGAAGGAATGGGAAGCCCAAAATGACTCTAATGTATTGATGTTGGGGGAAAAAATACAAAATCAAGGGAAAGTTGTACATTTATGATAAAATATGGACTCCTTACATATTCTCAGATGAAATGATGTGAGGACAAGACCCTATTTTTTTTTTTTTTAAAGCAACTGCGTCCGTCAAATCTAGCAATTTTGGTGTTTATTATTACTATTATTAATATTAATATTATTATTATTATTATTATTATTATTACCCTTATTATTATTATTATTATTATTGTTGTTGTTGTTGTAATGCGTTGTCTGTTTTGGTGGTGTTATGTTTTTTGATATTATACACTGTACTGTCTCTTGTCTTGACACAAAAGGTAAAATGAAATTAAAAAATATTATATATAAACACTATGACTTCAACAACGCCATCAGAGCTGCTGGACCACAAAGAAAATGACCAAAGAGGAGGGACTTTGTTGCTGACTATTGAGGATGAGAGAATGATACTGTAAGGACGACTTCACCCATTTTTTCCCCTACTCACTCTGTGTCACAGAGAAGGGCTGTGGACAGTTCAGAGACCTGCCTACCAGTGGCAAATGTGGTCAGGTTTGGTCATTTCACAAGAAGATTTCAAATTTAATTTTAATTAATTTATTACATTTATTAATGCAAGAAGAACATGACTTATATTATAGCTTGCTAACTTTCTCTGAATAGAAAGACTGCTGTTTCTGTTAGCTTGGATTACCCGTCGATGATGTCACTGGTAAGCGTGTTTCTGAAACATCTGCTTGATGGTCCAAGCTAATATTAAAGGTAGGGTAAGTGTTATTTTTTGGTTAAAACAAATAGTATTTTGTTAAAAGGTTAAAATACTATATTCTGATAGTAATCATTGCTATAGATATAGAGTGTTTTTTTCAGTAACAGATGTCTCCCTGTCTCCAGCTATTTAATAAACAGAAAATACATTTTTCGGTCGGTGTCAAAATCTCAGCCAATCAGGAGAAAGTACCCATTTTTAAGCTTAATTTGTATAGTGTTCCAGTTCCAATTTGGTTTGCTCATTTCTTAGTGTCATCACTTCCAATTTCACTTGTTTAATCTGTATCCTGATTGAGTTCTGTGTCCTGGTTGGATAAAATTGGAAATTAAACTGAAACTGAAACGAAAATGCATTTTCTGTTTTATAAAGAGCTGGAGAGACAAAGAGACTCCTAATACTGAACAAACACTCTATAGCAATGAGTACTATCAGAATATAGAGCTATTTAACACTTATTTTAACCAAAGCAAATCACTTACCCTACCTTTAACTACAGCATTTCTCTTATATGGATATGCTATTTTCATTTTTGTATGAGTCAGTTCTTTTATGACTGTTTTTTTTTGTAAGTAGGCCTACAGAGGTGGTTGTGTTTTTAATGGAGGCTTATGGAAGGCTCTGAGTAAAATAGAATGGAATAGAGTAGAATAGAATAGAATGGAATACCGTGGTAACATTTAAAAGCACTTATACAGTATCACCATTACATAGGCCAAATTGGATAAAATCTTAAAAGAAGGTGTATCTTGTTTCCATGTGGTGCATTTTAAAATGAAAAATAACTAATAGACTATACAAATAACTGTGCAAAACACACTGATATATACTATATGAACCGATAAAAACTGTACATATAAATTGACAGACAGACAAACAGATAGATTTTCAGTACTGTATGCGTGAGGTTTCACTATGTTGTGTGAAAGTCTTTTACTAGTGTGTATGTGAGGTTTTAATATGGTGTGTGAGAGGCCTTACTAGTGTGTGTGTGAGGTTTCACTAGTGTGTATGTGAGGTGAATCTCAGTAGTGTGTGTGAGAGACAGTCACAATATGGCGATTTAGTGTAGTGGGTAGAGCATTGGCCTTACAAGCAAGAGATTGTCGGTTCAAACCTGACTCAGGGTTGACATTAGTAAGGTAATGTAAATGCAGTTTCTCCAGGTTCTACCACAACAAATAGGTTCTGAGACACTACAACAGACATATGAACCCAATTCTCCCCTACAAGATGACATGTTGTTGGGGAGAATTGGGTTCATATGTCTGTTGTAGTATTAAAAGATCATTTCGTTTATGTATGTCCAAATGAGGCTTTAAAAGGGACTAAAATTTACCCAAAAAAGTCAAAGAAAGCCTTACATCTGTCTTAAAAAGACCAGACACATGAATGTGGTCGCAACATTTTCAGAGGACTAGAGGGGGAAAAAATCGTTCCTTAGGTGGGATTCGCTCACGGCAAATTGGATTCTCAGCAAAGCACCGCTAACAGGTAAGTCACAACGCCAGCTAGCCTCCAAGAAATCCCCAAATAGATTTTTTTTACGCAAATCCATCATCATTGAGCAATCCAATAATATTCATGCTTATAGCCTATACTCTCTATCAGGGGTAGAATGTGCTTAGTCTAGCCTATATACATTTGCATTTCTTATTTGGATAAGATATAAAAATGTACCTTGAGATAAGATAAATTGTTTGCAATTGACATTGAAATCAAAGCATTAATCATTAACGTGAGGCACAACTTTGTTTTGTTTTGTATTGATAGAGTATTTTATTAGACAGAAATGTAATAACAGCACTAGTACAGTCAAACACATAGTCTAAAAAGGACTTGCGGTCTTCTGTCCATTGTGGTCCTAGGTGTCCAATTCATCAACATATCAAATAGCACCAAAAAACATGTATATCATCACTACATAATAAAAAAACACTTTATGTACAACATAGAAAAAAGGGGAAGGGGGGGGGGGGCTGTCGATGTTTTTCTTTGTTTATTTGGTTTATTTACACACTTTTTCATATTTTGGATTCATGTTGATGTTGTGTATTTTCCAGACATTTAACCACATATGAAAACTCAATACTAGTAAACTTGTCATTTGGCTCTGTACTTAGTGGGTTTTTTGCCTCAATGCCAAACTTCTTCACCAAAAATAGCAGATCTACAAGCTGACAATATATGCAGCAGGATGCGTGGTCAGCTTGTAGATCTGCTATTTTCGGTGAATGTTCATCCCCAGAATAGGGATGCTGGGGTTCAAGTGGTTAGTGTAAAAAATACTGAAAGAGAGAGCAAAGGTTCTATCTCACATAGATTTTGCGAACTCCCTGTAGTAACTCTGAAGACCCCCGGGGTCCCGGACCCCTTGTTGAAGACCCCTGCTCTAGGCTAGGCAAACATATACTATGGTTTAAAACATTATCCAATGCGTTATTCAAATGCATTCTCCTCCGGGTGAATGGTGTTTTGCATATCAGACCGCAATTTATTTTATTAACATCTCTCTTGTCTGTCTAATTGACTCTAGTCTAGCCTAGAAAGGCTGCTCAACAGTGGGATCAAATCAATACGGTAACGTCGTATGCAAATGAGCTATATGCGCTCTTATTAGAATGTAAACAAACCGCTCGTGCAGCCAAGGATCACATGGCTTCCAGTATTTTAACGCTATTTTTTCCATCTAACTTTTTGTTACAGCTACTTTTATCTCCTTATAAAAAGACATACTTTATCTATGGGATTTTTGTTTTATACATTTCAATGTAAAAAACATAATAATAATGTGAATGTGGTACATCAAAATTATTTATTTTATTTTAATCAAAAAATTGTGAAATTACATAAGCCTACGTAAAACTACGTTTGATTTAGTTATATAAAAATAAATAAATAAATACATTACATTGATTCCAAGCTATACTTAACGTTTCAAAAACTAATCACTTTTTAACAGTTACAGCTGCCTCTTTGTGTTACAATAAAATAATTCATCCAAAATGGGTGGCCATAGCTGAGTGGTTAGTGAGCCCGCCTACGGAGCCAGAGGCCCTGGTTGCCGCAGGTTCGATTCCAGGCCAGGTCAGCATATGTGTCGATGACATAAAGTTTTTCCCTGAGCAAGACTCTTAACCCCTAATTGCTCACAGGTTATCATTGGAAACAAGACCGCAAGGACTTTCATGAACGACCTTTTAAAACGAATTATCCTTATAATGTGCCCATGCTAAAACGCTGCTAAATACATACCAGTATGGTTGACATTTATCCATAATTTCAGTTCATTGTCTCTTGACTCAATTCACACCTTTGGTTGAGAACCGCCCTGTTTACACCTAGAAACCTCTTTCTTGTATAAGTGTCCTATCCCTCCTGTCTGTGTAGCCAATCAGATCACAGTATTTCACAGTATTGTCACGTGTCTCCCACTCGGTCACCGTATGGACCGAGTGGGAGTGAGCGAGTGGCCGGATTTTCGGTATTGGAATATGGCTTATGACTCTTTCAAAGTGACACATGTATTTATAGGCCGCTATCCGTCCTGTCTATGTAAGTGTCCTATCCGTCCTGTCTGTGTAAGTGTCCTCTTCCGTCCTGTCTGTGTAAGTGTCCTATCCCTCCTGTCTGTATAAGTGTCCTATCCGTCCTGTCTATGTAAGTGTCCTATCCGTCCTGTCTGTATAAGTGTTCTATCCGTCCTGTCTGTATAAGTGTCCTATCCGTCCTGTCTGTATAAGTGTCCTATCCCTCCTGTCTGTATAAGTGTCCTATCCGTCCTGTCTGTGTAAGTGTCATATCCCTCCTGTCTATATAAGTGTCCTATCTGTCCTATCTGTCCAATTATGTATCCTATCTAATTGTTATAACGAAAAAACATCACATGGATGCACCTGGGACGTATCATCAGTGTTGTAGCCTGGGGTCATAGGATGTTTCGGGTCTCGCAACATACACCCTCGCCCAGGTGACCCAGCCAGGGTTGATCAAGTCCCGACTTACGTCCCAGGTAGCTACCCACGGTCAGTCCTAAATAGGGAAAGACAGGGCCACTCAATACGCTTGTCCGAAACTACTCTGCCAGGAATGGGGGAGAGGAACTGCTGGTACGTGGAGGGGCTAGGCTCTGTGGATGGCCTCCTGGCCGGGCTCCTCCTCCGTCTCACCAGGTCCAGGACCTGTGCGTTGCACCAGACTCCCCCGCTCCAAACATTTCATTCTGGTGTGATGGTGTCTTGGCCCGTGGTGGTACTGCAGGCTCCCTTAGCGGCTTGCTTGAATGGTCCTCCTAAAGGCCTCACTGTGGATTTGTTGGGCTTCTTCCTCACGGAAGACACAGACTGGGGCGCCAACCCAAACTGCTCCCGGATGCCGTCTACATTCCGGCTGTCACCCGTCTCTCCGGTGGTCACCAATCTATTCCTGGTTGTCACGTAGTCTATAAATTCCTATGAGCCACTATAAATAGAAGAACTATAACGAAAAAACATCACATGGATGCACCTGGGACGTATCATCAGTGTTGTAGCCTGTTACAGTATCCACCATTTCTCAGCCATTTCGTGATGGTTCCTGTCTTACCTCATTTTGAAAGTGGCACAGACACTTTCAAAATGACGCCATGTATATATAGACCACTATGCGTCACTAGCCAATCAGATCACAGTATTTCACCGTATTGTCACGTGTCACGTGAGGCTTGACCAATCGGTGTGTCATATTTAGAAAGTGAAAACAATACTCTCCTGGCGGAGAGTAACAATAATAATAACTAGAAAAGGTGCTCCTCGGAGCACAACTCTCCGCCAGAAGACTTGTGTTGGGAATGTTGGGAATGTTCTATCTGTATAAGTGTCCTATCCGTCCTGTCTGTATAAGTGTCCTATCCCTCCTGTCTGTGTAGCCAATCAGATCACAGTATTTCACAGTATTGTCACGTGTCTCCCACTCGGGAGTGAGCGAGTGGCCGGATTTTCGGTATTGGAATCTGGCTTATGACTCTTTCAAAGTGACACATGTATTTATAGGCCGCTATCCGTCCTGTCTATGTAAGTGTCCTATCCGTCCTGTCTGTGTAAGTGTCCTCTTCCGTCCTGTCTGTGTAAGTGTCCTATCCCTCCTGTCTGTATAAGTGTCCTATCCGTCCTGTCTATGTAAGTGTCCTATCCGTCCTGTCTGTATAAGTGTTCTATCCGTCCTGTCTGTATAAGTGTCCTATCCGTCCTGTCTGTATAAGTGTCCTATCCCTCCTGTCTGTATAAGTGTCCTATCCGTCCTGTCTGTGTAAGTGTCATATCCCTCCTGTCTATATAAGTGTCCTATCTGTCCTATCTGTCCAAATATAAATAAATAAATAAAGAAATACATCGCATGGATGCAACTGGGACGCATCATCAGTGTTGTAGCCTAGGGTCATAGGGTGTTTCGGGTCTCGCAACATACAACATGCACCCTCACCCAGGTGACCCAGTCAGGGTTGATCAAGCCCCGACTTACGTCCCAGTAGCACCCACGGTCAGTCCTATAGGGAAAGACAGGGCCACTCAGTCCGCTTCTCCGGAAGTACTCTGCCGGGACTCGGGGAGGCTCTGGCACGTGGAGGGACTAGGCTCTGTGGGTTGTCTCCTGGCCGGGCTCCTCCTTCGTCTCACCAGGTCCAGGACCTGAGCGCTGCGCCACATCAGATGCACCGCCCCGATCCAAACATTTCCTTTTGGCGTGATGGTTCCTTGGGCCGATACCACTAGATTGGGCCGTCTAATGGTATTAGCTCCGCTTGCGGTACGCTGGAATGGAATGGCCCTCCTAAGGGCTCACCGCGGGTTTGTTGGGCTTCTTCCTCACGGAAGACACAGCATGGGGCGCTAGCCCATACTGCTCCCGGGATACCGTCTACATTCCGGCTGTCAACAGTCTCTCCTGTGGTCACCAAACTATTCCTGTCCTGTCTGTCCAATTATGTATCCTATCTAATTGTTACAGTATCCACCATTTCTCAGCCATTTCGTGATGGTTCCTGTCTTACATCATTTTGAAAGTGGCAGAGACACTTTCAAAATGACGCCATGTATATATAGACCACTATGCGTCACTAGCCAATCAGATCACAGTATTTCACGTGTCACGTGAGGCTTGACCAATCGGCGTGTCATGTTGAGAAAGTGAAAACAATACTCTCCTGGCGGAGAGTAATAATAATAAGGGTAATAATAATAATAATAATAATAATAATAATAATAATAATAGTAATAATAAAAATGACACCAAAATTGCTATATTTGACGGACGCAGTTGCTTTTCAAAAAAAAAAATCACACCTGTGTGAAGGTAGCGGCGCCTTTGATATATTTTGTCATAGATATTTGTTTCTACTAGAGAAACAATATTAAATCTCTGTCAATTTATTTCAAGGCTTCCATTGGAAGAATCTTGGACAGATAAAGTTAAATTGAGGATCTAACTTTAAATAACTTACCTAGAAGGAGACTTTAGCCAAATGAATAATAAAATGAAATTATTAGATATTTCTAGATATTACTCATTGTTTATTTAGTCATTGTTTATATAGACATCTAATTCTATATTCATGACATCATAGTGATGTCATGAATAGTAACATAGTGATGTCATGAATAGTGACCAATCAGAACGTTGGCGCACCTGACCAATCAGAACGTTGACGCACCTGACCAATCAGAACGTTGGCGCACCTGACCAATCATGACATCATAGTGATGTCATGAATAGTAACATAGTGATGTCATGAATAGTGACCAATCAGAACGTTGGCGCACCTGACCAATCAGAACGTTGACGCACCTGACCAATCAGAACGTTGGCGCACCTGACCAATCAGAACGTTGGCGAGGCTGACCAATCAGAACGTTGACGCAAAAGCCAGGCATAGAGGGCTAATATCCGCTCTATACCTAAAGGTATAGAGCGGCTAGCACCGCTAAAAATAGGGTCTTGTCCTCACATCATTTCATCTGAGAATATGTAAGGAGTCCATATTTTATCATAAATGTACAACTTTCCCTTGATTTTGTATTTTTTCCCCCAACATCAATACATTAGAGTCATTTTGGGCTTCCCATTCCTTCTCTCCCCATATGGAGTACTCTGATGTCATCAATATGATGTCACTGTCATACTACTGACATCATCATCATTGACTGGCCTACACTCCATATTTGGGCATTTCTGACACAGAACTCAGTTTATACGATATTAATATTATTTATATTGTGTCATTATGACATCGGACTCAGTAGTGTGTGCGTGAGGTGTTTGGTAGTGTGTTTGAGAGGTTCTACTATGGTGTGTGAGAGGCTTCACTAGTGTGTGTGTGAGGCGTTCAGTAGTGTGTGTGTGAGGTTCTACTATGGTGTGTGAGAGGCTTTACTAGTGTGTGTGTGAGGCGTTCAGTAGTGTGTGTGTGAGGTTTCACTATAGTGTGTGAGAGACTTTACTAGTGTGTGCGTGAGGTGTTCAGTAGTGTGTGTGTGAGGTTCTACTATGGTGTGTGAGAGGCTTTACTAGTGTGTGTGTGAGGCGTTCAGTAGTGTTTGTGTGAGGTTTCACTATAGTGTGTGAGAGTCTTTACTAGTGTGTGTGTGAGGCGTTCAGTAGTGTTTGTGTGAGGTTTCACTATAGTGTGTGAGAGTCTTTACTAGTGTGTGTGTGAGGCGTTCAGTAGTGTGTGTGTGAGGTTTTAATATAGTTTGTGAGAGTCTTTACTAGTATGTGTGTGAGGTGTTCAGTAGTGTGTATGTGAGGTTTTACTATGGTGTGTGAGAGGCTATACTAGTGTGTGTGTGAGGCGTTCAGTGGTGTGTATGTGAGGTTTCACTATAGTGTGTGAGAGGTTCTTACTAGTGTGTGTGTGAGGTGTTCAGTAGTGTGTGTGTGAGGTTTCACTAATGTTTATGAGAGGTTTTCAGTTGTGTGTGTGTGAGGCAACGTTTTCAGTAGAGCGTGTGTGAGGTTTCATTATAGCGCGTGAGAGGCTTTACTAGTGTGTGTGTGAGGTTTCACTAATGTTTATGAGAGGTTTTCAGTTGTGTGTGTGTGAGGCAACATTTTCAGTAGAGCGTGTGTGAGGTTTCACTATGGTGTGTGAGAGGCTATACTAGTGTGTGTGTGAGGCGTTCAGTAGTGTGTGTGTGAGGTTTCACTATAGTGTGTGAGAGACTTTACTAGTGTGTGCGTGAGGTGTTCAGTAGTGTGTGTGTGAGGTTCTACTATGGTGTGTGAGAGGCTTTACTAGTGTGTGTGTGAGGCGTTCAGTAGTGTTTGTGTGAGGTTTCACTATAGTGTGTGAGAGTCTTTACTAGTGTGTGTGTGAGGCGTTCAGTAGTGTTTGTGTGAGGTTTCACTATAGTGTGTGAGAGTCTTTACTAGTGTGTGTGTGAGGCGTTCAGTAGTGTGTGTGTGAGGTTTTAATATAGTTTGTGAGAGTCTTTACTAGTATGTGTGTGAGGTGTTCAGTAGTGTGTATGTGAGGTTTTACTATGGTGTGTGAGAGGCTATACTAGTGTGTGTGTGAGGCGTTCAGTGGTGTGTATGTGAGGTTTCACTATAGTGTGTGAGAGGTTCTTACTAGTGTGTGTGTGAGGTGTTCAGTAGTGTGTGTGTGAGGTTTCACTAATGTTTATGAGAGGTTTTCAGTTGTGTGTGTGTGAGGCAACGTTTTCAGTAGAGCGTGTGTGAGGTTTCATTATAGCGCGTGAGAGGCTTTACTAGTGTGTGTGTGAGGTTTCACTAATGTTTATGAGAGGTTTTCAGTTGTGTGTGTGTGAGGCAACATTTTCAGTAGAGCGTGTGTGAGGTTTCACTATGGTGTGTGAGAGGCTATACTAGTGTGTGTGTGAGGCGTTCAGTAGTGTTTGTGTGAGGTTTCACTATGGTGTGTGAGAGTCTTTACTAGTGTGTGTGTGTGAGGCGTTCAGTAGTGTTTGTGTGAGGTCTCACTATAGTGTGTGAGAGTCTTTACTAGTGTGTGTGTGAGGCGTTCAGTAGTGTTTGTGTGAGGTTTCACTATAGTGTGTGAGAGTCTTTACTAGTGTGTGTGTGAGGCGTTCAGTAGTGTGTGTGTGAGGTTTTACTATAGTTTGTGAGAGTCTTTACTAGTATGTGTGTGAGGTGTTCAGTAGTGTATATGTGAGGTTTTACTATGGTGTGTGAGAGGCTATACTAGTGTGTGTGTGAGGCGTTCAGTGGTGTGTATGTGAGGTTTCACTATAGTGTGTGAGAGGTTCTTACTAGTGTGTGTGTGAGGTGTTCAGTAGTTTGTGTGTGAGGTTTCACTAATGTTTATGAGAGGTTTTCAGTTGTGTGTGTGTGAGGCAACGTTTTCAGTAGAGCGTGTGTGAGGTTTCATTATAGTGCGTGAGAGGCTTTACTAGTGTGTGTGTGAGGTGTTCAGTTGTGTGTGTGTGTGAGGCAGTAGAGAGTGTGAGAGTTGAGAGTGAATTTAGGCCCTCACGGCACCCCATAAAACAGGGGGAAAGTCTCACACAGACACGCACATAGGCACACACACACACACACACACACACACACACACACACACACACACACACACACACACACACACACACACACCGACCAGACTCAGAATTTTATTAAGTACCCTTTAGAAAGAAGAGAGAGTGAGACAAGAGGGGAAAAGTCACATGCAGCATGGTAATCAGGCCCGCTAACCGAGACCCCCAGAAAAGAGGAGAGTTTGTTAAAGCAAGAAAAGAAAAGAAAGACAGAGAGGGGGGTAGGGGGGGGTTCAGTACGCTCTTTTTTTTTTAAGCAGAGAAAGAGGGAGGGGAAAACTTTACATGCAAACACACACACACACACACACACACACACACACACACACACACACACACGCACACACAAAAAAAAACGCTTTTCTTTGCTGGGAAGCTGGTGTGTGTGTGTGTGTGTGTGTGTGTGTGTGTGTGTGTGTGTGTGTGTGTGTGTGTGTGTGAGAGACAGAGAGAGAGAGAGACGTTTCAGTGTTCCTTCTACGTTCTCTCTCTTCTCTCTGATTCCTTTGTCTTTTCTTTTCCACATCTTTTGCATTGCTGCGTCACATAACACCATGCTTTATGTACACAGTGAATTCTCAGTGTTTTTTATTTTATTTTATTATCTGTGAGTGTGCAAAAGTAACCAAGTGAAGAGTTCATTTGATCACATTTCGTTGCTGTCAGGCTACCTTGTATCTCCTCATTAAGTTGAATTACTCCATCATACTTCAGTGTCACACAAAAGTAGCAAAGATTGCCAATCTACAAACTCAAAATGCATCTCGATAGTTTCGGTACTTTTGAATTTGAATTTGAATTCTGAAAAGTAACAGCTTTGAGCATAAGAGGTTTCCACCCGACAGAAACCATTTATACACTCAGAGTGAGGATTTTACCTCACTAAACCACAATAAACAAGTCCTGACTGACTGACTGACCGGCCAACTGACTGACTGACTGTATGTTTGTTTGTATGTATGTATGTATGCATGTGTGCATGCGTGCATGTACAGTATGTGTGAGTGTGCGTGTTAGCAAGTAAGCTATGGATGTGTGTTAGTTTGTAAGCTATAGATCAAATTGCACGCACACACACACACGCACACACGCATACACCAGTTGCAAAGATTGTCATACACAAGTGACATATGTTTAATAGCAGCAGTGAGAGACATAGACCAGAGAGACTGGTGAAAGACAGAGGGGGGGGGGGGGGGACCAGGAGATGACAGGGGGGAGGGCGAGGAGGAGGAGCCGGGTGATACCTTGCATGACTGCTCTCTCCCTAGAGGACCCCCCCACCACACACACACACACACACACACACACACACACACACACACACACACACACACACACACACACACACACACACACACACACACACACAGGGTTGGTGTGCGGGTGGCTGTCTTGTTGGCAAGGGTTTCTGATTTCATGGCCTACTGGGTGGTGGCATTCAGCTCCCATCAGGCACCTCTTTCAGTATTTCACACACACACACACACACGCACGCACGCACGCACGCACGCACGCACGCACGCACACACACACACACACACACACACACACACACACACACACACACACACACACACACACACACACACACACACACACACACACACACACACACACACACACACACACACACACACGCAGTGAGCCATCTTCTCCCCTCCACCCTGACTACCCACCGACCAGCAGCTCTGTGTGTTTCCCTATCTATTATGTTCTCTCTCTCTCTCTCTCTCTCTCTCTCTCTCTCTCTCTCTCTCTCTCTACTACATTAATTGCAGTGGGTCAAGTGCCATTTTGGATTATTTCGTACATTTGTGAGTGAAGATTCACTCACAAACTGGGGCTGAATTCGGAGCTGGATTTCTCACAGTCGGTTGCTATTTGGATGTGTAAGACGGGTGGGATGGGGTGGGGTGGGATGGGATGGGGTGGGGTGGGGTGGGGGGTACACAAAGACAAAGTGTGCACACTCAGCCACTCACTGCCTGTCCAAGCACTTTTCAATGTGTAAAGAGAAGACAAGCATAACCACCCACTCCTCTTTCAATTTAGTGTCATTTTTAATTTGGCCACCAAGCCTGCAGCATTATTTTTTGTAATTGCTCATTTTTATATTGTCACATAAAAAAGTAGAATGTGAAATGAACTCCAATTTCAGTGTCGCTTTCGTCATTACACAGACTGTTAGCCCCTCTATTTTTGCCCTCTATGAACCAAGACTAGTGTTGACTTTGCACAGTCTCATTGCCCTTCTATCCTTAATTGTATATAACTTATTCTTTTATAATTCAAAGGAAGAGATTAGAATGTATGATATTATTTAAAGTTACAGTAGTATGGCCCATCTGTAGGGTAACCCAATAGGCACTCACCATAAACTGCAGCAGCATATAACTTATTCTTTTATAATTCAAAGGAAGAGATTAGAATGTATGATATTATTTAAAGTTACAGTAGTATGGCCCATCTGTAGGGTAACCCAATAGGCACTCACCATAAACTGCAGCAGGCCAGAAATTATACAAATAATAAGTCATAATACTAATGGGAGGACTTAAAGCCACTTAGAGCCACTGGCTGAAGTGGTTAAGATGGACTAAAATGTTTGAGAAAAAAAGACAACAACTATACATTTGATCATTTACCCCCAGTATGCGGCGTAGCGGTTAGAAATGTCAACACCTGCTGCATGTGGATGCAGAAACAGAGAGAGGCTGAGAATGAGAAAGAGGTGGGAGGTCCTGTCAGCGTGTCTGAGTAGGTCAGCTTGAACCAGGGCCTTGGAGGTCAAGAGACAAGAGGTCTCACACACACACACACACACACACACACACACACACACACACACACACACACACACACACACACACACACACACACACACACACTAGCGTACCACTCGGCACTTTTTTCTCAGCCATTCATGGCATTGTTGTGTGTGGGAATTTAGTGCTCGGCAAACTGGCCCCGGTCAATAACAGATCCTTAGCTTCTTACTTAACTGACTTCATAGAACAACAGTGCGTCCCTCCCTGTCCCTCTCTCTGTCCGTGTCTGTCCCTCTGTCCTGTCCCTGTCCCTCTCCCTGTCCGTGTCCCTCCCTCTGTCCTGTCTCTGTTCCTCCATCTCTCGTTAGTTAGTGTCTGCGTGGTGGGAAAGTAACTAAGTACATGTACTCAAGTGCTGTACTTATAAGTAAAATTTTGAGGTATTTTTTACTATACTGGAGTGTTTAAAGTTTTCAATACTTTTACTTCTACTCCACTACACCTCAGAGGCAAATGTTGTACTTTGACTCGACTACAATTATTTGAAAACCTTAGTTACTAGTTTCTTGATTATTATTACAAAATATACATTAACCACTTTAGCCCTATATTGGCTATTTTCAAAATATTTGTGTACATAGTGAACTTCTTAAATGGGACATTCTGCATAATGAGTACTTTTACTTTTGGTTCTTTAAGTATATTTTGATGTCAATACTTTTGTCCTTTTACTCAAGTCCATTTTGAATACCGGACCTTTACTTGTAACTGAGCATTTCTACATTGTGGTATTGATACTTTTACTTACGTAAAAGCATGTGAGTGCTTCTTCCACTACTGTCTGCGTCTCGCTCAGTTTGTCAGTAAAAGGTTTTCGCCGGGCGGGCGGGTGACACAGCGATCCAGTGTCCCACATCAATTCACAAAGCAACCCATAGACGGTTGCTTCCATCTTGATCTATGGTCATATGTATCGCCTGGCACGGCGGCCAAATTATTACTTGTCCCCGTCGTCCTGTCGCTAACACATTCATTTAGAGGTTGCTGGATGGTGCAGAATTAATTGAACGTCTCTCGGTAATGGATGACTTTAAGAGTAAGTCCTGATAGTGAGTGGACTACTGTGTGTGTGCGTGTGCGTGTGTGCGTGTGCGTGTGCGTGTGCGTGTGCGTGTGCGTGTGCGTGTGAGGATGTATTGGAGGCAGACACCATAACTAAATGAGTTCTACCTAGACTCTCACTCACTCCTCTGCTACTGCACAGAAAAAAAGGAAAGCGTTAAATGACGTCTTCGTCCTTAAGATAAAACCGAGCGCTCCTCCTTTTTGATTTAAGGGCAGCAGCAGCACAAGGACCTGTTGTGGCTGTGAAATCCGTTTCCTGGATTTAGTTTGGTACAATAAAACACTGTTGAAGCGCAATTAAAAATCCGCAGGCTCCCTCCCTGCGCGTCGTTAACCTCCGGTGCTACTTTTTGGAATTAAACCATAAAAGCCATAGTTTTTAATGGGCTCAAATCAAATATGGCCCTGCGGTTAATTTAATTAAAGCTTACCATCGAAAATGTCCGGCCTCATTCCAAATATTTGAGAAGAGCAATACTTTTTCTCCCCCCCTCCAAGTTGATTAAAATATGTGATATTTCACATTAGTTTGGTTTTTTATGGGCAGTAACGTAATTCATAGTCTGTAAATGGCTTGTCAGGGTGCTTAGTGAGTGATGTAATGTTATGAAGTCCATCGTTTTAAGCCTCCCTATACAGGATATGAGGGAAAATCGACTGCTGGGCCATTATTTGATTATCTTGCAGGAAGTTTTGAGAAGGTTATTTTCGCATCATGATTGAGAGGAGATCAAGTTTTCACTGCAACACACTACAATATTTGTTCTATGCAGATATAAAAATTGTAGGCCTGTGAGGCCCAAATGGATTTCATTGGAGTTTTCTATAATAATAATAATTAGAATTAGAATAATTGAATAATAATAATACAATAATACAACATTATCATTTTGTTTTATAACGTGTATTTGGTTCTTTTAAGAGTTCGGTTTTATATTCAGAAATGTGGTTTTGACAATGGCCTATCAGCATGTCTCCCCCAGGTATTACATTGTCTAATTAGACCGTATCAGATTCTTGTCAGCCAAACCCACTTGAACACGTTTGTTCAGTCCCGTATCAAGGTGGGCCTAATACTCTAGTCCTAATTAGCACCCATTTAAAATGCACTTAATGCAAATTAACGCTAACGTTCCACCGGAGAAAAGGTAGGAGGGTAAAGGAGACGACAAGCCAAGTCGACTAATGCATATTTATCTCATGGTAATTGTTGTACGGATAAAGAAAAGCGTGTGTTAATTAATTGACATGGAGGGGGTTGTAAATGAATTGGCGGCACTCAATCTGAAGACACACGCACACATAGATTGAAAGAGAGAGTGGGAGAGAGGGAGATGGAGAGAGAGACAGCGACAGAGACAGAGGAGCCTGATTAGCTGGCCTACTACTTGGAAAAGCACGGATAGAAGAGGAGAAAGAAACAGGAGTGAATAAGAGGCTAGACAGGGAAAGAGAGAGATATAGGTTACACCCGCTAGATTTTTACACTTTATTTAAACAGTAATTATAATTACAAATAAATTAGGGGTTATTAGCACTACTTGGACTTATAATTAACGTGTCCACACTCTTAATATTAATGCCACATTTCCACATGCAGGTTTATTTTCTTCTTATCTCTGAATAACTAATACTTCTGAATAATCCTTTTTGTTTATCGAGCCCACACACTTTCTGCAATGGAAATTGATAACAGGCTAATCTGCCATGAAAGCATCGTCTGTGTATTTTTTAACAAGTGGGACATGGTGGATTTCCTCAACTATCCCTAAACGCCTGTCGAGCTAGTTGGTTTATTCACATCCCGGTGTGTGCCTAATGCCACATTGCACCGTGTTTTGTCTCCAAAATAGCTGTGTCCGTCCCAAGTCGCCCCGTGTAATTTATTTGTTCTTGTGTGGCTGGCCTATTGCAGACTCTCTCTCTCTGTCTCTCTCTGTCTCTCTCTCTCATTTATTTGTTTACGGTCTCTTTTTTTTAAAGAGACTGGTAGAACGGAGAAGCGGGACCTTTCACGCCCTCCCCTCCCCTTGCAGAAGAAAAAAATAAAAGAGAAAAGAAACGTTTTTTGGACACACACAAAAAACACTCATCCATTTCAAGTCACAGATGGTCTTTTGAATGGAGAGGGGTTCCCTTGTTGTGTGTGTGGGAGTGCGCCCTCACTTTTATTCCCCCTCCCCTCCCCTCCCCTGCGCGCACACACACACACACACACACACACACACACACACACACACACACACACACACACACACACACACACACACACACACACACACACACACACACACACACACACACTCTCTCCTCCTCTGTGTCCAAGCAGCCGTTTTGCCTCTTCGTCGTTTCTTTCTTTGTGCCCCAAACTTTCTCTTCTTCTCTTCATGGACTTTTTGTCTTTTGTGTAAAGTGACTCCCTTCAGTCCCTTCTGCTCATCTGCCCCGATCTTCACCCCACACACACACCTCCCGTGCTGCTGTCCCTGTGTTTGTCGGTGTCAGTGATGGAGAGACAAGAGAGAGAGAGAGAGGGAAGCGAGTGGAACCCCAACATTATTAACACTTTCAACCTGGCATCCATATTTTGACCATGGGCGAAAATAGCCGACCTATAAGCCGATCTACAAGCTCACAACCCCTCACAATGTGACGCGTTGTGAGCTTATAGTTTAGCCATTTTCACCGCACAATGGCGAAAATAAGGCTTAAGTGGTTATGGTTTTTAATATGTTTGCAGAAAGACATGCTTGGTTATGCACCTGCTACAGATGTTAGGATTTGTAAAGGATAGATCTATCCAACTGTAATATGCGTGATATTATTTAAATTGTCTGGATGAGAATAATACCTGCTGGAATTTAATGTAGTGCGTGTGTGTGTGTGTGTGTGTGTGTGTGTGTGTGTGTGTGTGTGTGTGTGTGTGTGTGTGTGTGTGTGTGTGTGTGTGTGTGTGTGTGTGTGTGTGTGTGTGTGAGAGAGGGATTATCATGCAGTAGTACAACACTCTCATTGTACTGTGATTTATCTCAAGGCCCATGGAGAATTTGGAATTATGGGAAATACATGCCCACTCCAATTAGTTAGGGTAAAATCATGATAAAAATTCATTACTACTGTATGGCAAATTGTAAAATTGGCCACCTGTCACAACACACACACACACACACACACACACACACACACACACACACACACACACACACACACACACACACACACACACACACACACACACACACACACACACACACACACACACACGAACACAGCGTGGGTTTTGATACTTACTTTCATTACATGTAATGGTTTGCTTTCAGTCAGGGTTATGAGGGGTAGCAGCTGTCCTGTTTGGTGGTCTTGCTTCCATGTTGAATTGTAACAGTAAAATCCAATCCTATTTGGTGTGCTGTTACCAATAGTGTGATGTTTTATTGCATAGCTTATTTTAAGTGTCTGCATTCTTTGTGGGAGAGAAGCGGTGTAAAGTTTCCGTCACTCATTCATGCGACCATAGCTACCCTTTTCCTACTGAACATACGCATTTAACCACTTGAACCCTATTCTGGGGTCATGTTGCGACGCATTGTGAGCTGGTAGATTTTCGGCAAAGAGACGGTGTAGAGGGGAAAAAAGAGCAGACCTATAGTATACAGCCCTGGGGGACCCCGATCAACTAAGTATATATAGGGTTTAATTGTCAAAAAAAAGTCAGAGGATGACCATAGAAAATACCAGAAGATTTTTGTCTCCCCTCTCCTCTCCTCTGCTCTCCTCTCCCTAGGTGGTTTGGGTAATAAACACACTAGCTGTCTGTCTTGCTAGCTTGGCAGGTTGAGGCCTATTTAACCAGGCGAAACCGCTGCTCTTTTCTAAGTCCCATTCAATGGCTCCCTTTGTCGGCGACTCGCTACCATGTTAATGTCATGTACCGTAGAAATTGCTGCGGCTATGGCTATTAGCTTCGCCGCGAAAGTACAGAGGGCCTCGGCCTAGACAGAGAGACGGATCGCCTCAAAGGCCTGTGGCGCTCACTCCCTGCCGGCTTCAAATACAGACCATAATTGCATTGCTGTGAAGGGGGTTAGCCCCTTTTTTCCCTTTTTATTCCTCTCTCTCCCTTTTTCTCTCCGTACAAGCCCCCCCACCCCTCCCTCCGCCGCCTCTCCCCACTGCCACCCCTCTCTCTCTCTCTCTCTCTCTCTTTTCTCACTCTCTCTCTTTTTGTGTGTGCGATTTGTCCCTTAAGCCGGCGTAACGTCTCGGCCCAGGCTGCAGAATGTGGAGAGCAAATTGAAGGCAGAGCGTGAACAATGGAACATGGAACGCTACTGCTGAGGCATTCTTCTCCTTCGCTGGGAACAAGGGAGTGCGGAGAGAGAGAGAGCGAGAGAGAGAGAGAGAGAGAGAGATAGAAAGCAAGTCCAGAAAGAGGAAGATATGTAATCACAACAAAAAAAAGATATCGCCTGAGATGGATCAAGTATGAGAGGGAAAAAAAACACACACACACAAACAAAACAAACTAAAAAATGAGACAAGCTGGAGATATCTAAACACAGGGGAACGACAAAAGAGAAAACGAGGGGAGAGAGAAAGAGAGAGCGAGCCAGGGAACACATTTGTTTTGTTAAAGGTTAAAACGTATTTTATTTTTTCTTGTCTTTTATTGCCGCCTATCTTTTTTCCCCTCAGTCCCTGTGTTTGTCCCCTAAGTGAAATTCAAACCACGGGTGAGAAAAGTTACGTCCCTCAGAAGTCACATCTATCATTGTTGCCTCAACAGAGATGGAAAAAGACAAGTTTTTATCCTTCTGTTCTCTGGGATGGGGGGTGGTGGTGGGGGGGGGCACAGAGCAGCAGACGGGGAAGGAGAGATGAGAGGAAAGGAGAAAAGGAGGGGAGAATGTACGAGCATGCAAGACGTAACGGAACCAGACAAAGAGGAGAAGAGAAGAGAGAATTGCAGGGAGGATGAGAGGGGCTACAACAACAAATCTAGATGAGGAAAAGAACAGAGAGGCTTTTAAAAGGAGACGAACACGGTACACACACACACACATAAAAAGGTATAGAGCAGGGGTCTTCAACAGGGGGTCCGGGGCCCCTAGGGGGTTCTCAGAGCTAATATAGGGGGTCCACCCAAATCTTTGTGTGATAGGATGTTTTTTTTTACATTAACAATTTGAACCATAGCATCCCTATTCTGAGGGGAACATTAGCCAAAAATAGCAGATCTA
>NC_139942.1:26273106-26278106 GCF_963454915.1 Gymnoscopelus microlampas | reverse complement strand
CAAAAAGGTTCCCTTTAAAAATATAACTAATATTTGGACAAATGTTCAAGAATGTTTCAAGAGAAATATAGCAGATCTGCTATGTTTAATAGCCAAAGTATACAAAATAATGGTTATAGCTAAAATCTAAAATGACACAGATGCGTTCCAGGATTGAATGGGTTTTAATTTACGAAAAAAGTTTAAACATGGAGATGAGAGGTTTCTGCCCCGACAGCGGCCATATTCAGGTCCAGGTACGGTGTGTCCTGTCCTGTCCTCACCGCTGTCCTCTCTCCAGTAAGCCTGGATGATTTGTCGACCCCAGGGAGTGGGGGGGCCGTGCCTCTGTTCTACTGAGCCAACGATGTGACTGCCGCTCTCTCCTCTACTCTTCTCTTCTCTTCCCTTCCCCTCTTCTCCTCTCCCCTCTCTCCGTCCATCCCTGCCATCTCTCCATTCCTTCCCCCGGACTCTCCTCAGATATGCTTTTGAGACTCTTCTTCTTCTTCCCCCGCTGTCTTTTGAACTGAGATCAGAGGAGAGTATTTTTTGGCACACACACACACACACACACACACACACACACACACACACACACACACACACACACACAGAGAGAGACATGCGCACACGCATAGCAGCGCAAAAACGAAATACAGGTCAATGAGGTGCAAGGGGATGCTGTTTTAATAACGCAATACCCTGCTTACCTTATAACGCACGGGTGCTCGCCCACACACACACACACACACACACACACACACACACACACACACACACACACACACACACACACACACACACACACACACACACACACACACACACACACACACACACATACACACACACACACACACACACACACACTATTACTTTACACATTATATTTAATTTCTTCTTCTTCTTCTTCTTCTTCTTCTTCTTCTTCTTCTTCTTCTTCTTCTTCTTCTTCTTCTTCTTCTTCTTCTTCTTCTTCTTCTTCTTCTTCTTCTTCTTCTTCTTCTTCTTAGTAGAATTAATAGTAGTAGTATGTTTTTCTCTCCTGTCCAATCCACACACAAAAAAATCTTGAGGCGGGGAATTGAACCGAGGACGTTGTGGTCACCGTGGTAATTGATTGAGCCACCAGGATAGTCTTTTAGATCTGCCTTTGATGTGAGACTAACGGTTTCAGTAGTGTAATAGGTTTCACTAGTGTAATAGGTTTCAACTAGTGTAATAGGTTTCAACTAGTGTAATAGGTTTCACTAGTGTAATTGGGGAATTATTACCATTAAGAACCAATGGGAGTGAGATGATCATCTATCGCATGATACAATTGGAAAACGGAACCTGGAAAAACTGAAGGCCTGGGGTATAGGGACAGCATGGTGTCATGCTGTGAGTGTGTGTGTGTGTGTGTGTGTGTGTGTGTGTGTGTGTGTGTGTGTGTGTGTGTGTGTGTGTGTGTGTGTGTGTGTGTGTGTGTGTGTGTGTGTGTGTGTGTGTGTGTGTGTGTGTGTGTGTGTGTGTGTGTGTGTGTGTGTGTGTGTCTCAGAGACAGAAAGAATCTGATGGGCTTAACAGTAAAACTAATAGTGGATGACTACCTTAGCGGACTCACTCCTTTGTGAAGTTTCCAGCTGCTTTCAAACACACACAAACCTCTCTCACACACACACACACACACACACACACACACACACACACACACACACACACACACACACACACACACACACACACACGTAAACGTAACTATTATGTCCTACATAGACATTAATTTCACTGAGGCTAGCTTTGGAAAGAAATAGTCTAAGAGGTGAAAAAAAAGTCAGCAAACGTAAAATGTATTACCCACGTTTATGAAATGGAATGGCGTGTGCACTGTTCCTACATAAATATTATTTTTTACACAAATATAGCATGTGAGTCATCTTTGCTTTCAGAGGCCTTGAGGCTTGTTTTACAAAGGATAAGAGAAAGAGAGAGAGAGAGAAAGAGAGAGAGACGGCAACAAAAGTATTTCTACAAATTTACGCCTCAGTTTGGCAGAGGCCTCCGTTCGACCATGTTTTATGGCTCGCTGTCTGAGTCAATTTCCTCCCTCTGCACACTTACTGAAGGAGAGCGGGAGGCACGCCATGCTTCTTACACCATATTTTCCCTGCTAATGGTTTTAGCAAAGGCAATGACAATTACTTACCATGACACTCTCCATCAAATATCACAGGTTTTCTCAGCACACATACAGTACACACAACGACCTGCTACAGCAGGGCTGTTCAACAGGGGGTCCGGGACCCCCAGGGTTGTCTTCAGAGCTACTATAGGGGGTCTGCCAAATGTTTGTTTGATAGTAACTGTTTTTTTTTTTACATTAACCACTTGAACCCTAGAATTCCTTTTCTGAGGGGAACATTGGCCGAACATAGCAGATCTACAAGCTCACACAGCCGTTTTTTAAATATATTAATATATCATATCATGTCATATTATCATTCAAATCTTGAAGTTGTAATGTGTACTAACGTGAATATTTGGCTAGTGACAGACAGACAGACAGACAGACAGACAGACAGACAGACAGACAGACGGTCGTTTGGGGTGGTTGACAATGATGGTCAAGTTCTTTCTCTTTGTCTGGTTGGTTGTGGGTGGTTGGACAGCTGTGTCTGGTGCACCCTCCCCCTCCACACACACACACTCACACACACACACACACACACACACACACACACACACACGCACGCACGCATGCACGCGCTTACACACACACACACACACACACACACACACACACACACACACACACACACACACACACACACACACACACACACACACACACACACACACACACACACACACACACACACACACACACACACAGATGGGACAGGTTGGTCTGTTTTTGTGGTGGAAGGTGTTGCGGGTCAGTGGGAAAGGTCCAGGCAGCTTTTTCATTGGCTGACCCTATACTTCCTACTTCCTGGGATGACCCGTCAGCCATCTGGGGAAGTGATTGGCTGAGAGGCCCCTCGGGGGGGGGGGGGAGGGTTGCCGTGGGTTACCCCTCTGAGGCCTGTCACTCCAATGAGTCGTAGAGCCGCTCCTAATGTCCAAACCAGCCTAACACACTAACACTTTCACCTTTCACACTGGAACCGCCGCGCTCCAAAAGTGATGTCAGCTGTCCGATGAAAACCTGTCCAAATGGCCAAAAACTGTTACTTTTTAGGATTTAAATTGTAAAAATAGCTCCAAAAGTGTATCTACAACCTCAAAACGCGTCACCTTACTAATTTACGAAAAAACATACTCTCTAGACACATCACTAAAGTTATCACTAACCTTACCAATATTTAAGAAACTTCTAGAAAATATATATTATTTCTTTCTCACTGTAGTTTTTCTGTCCTTTTCTTTGTCTGTGCATTCTTTGGGTTTTCAGCTTGTATTTTTTTTTTTATTGTTCTTATTGAACTTTTTATATATGTTGTTTAATGATCTCTTCTATTAAGGAAAGGATTAAATAAGCCTATCAGCTTCTTTCTTTTCTTGCACAATAACTTGTTTTCTTTTGATGTGTATCGTTTCTTTTTATATTACAATATGCTAATAAACTAAACTAAACTAAACTAAACATACAAAGTTAAACTATGGAGATAAGAGGTTTCTGCCCGACAGCAACGATTATGGAACACCTTTTGAACAACCCCGACACCAACCCCACCAGGAGGGTGGGGTTTAGCCTCAACAGATGGCCGTCCTCAGGTTAAGATGGGAAAAAAATACATTATTATTATATCTTTGAAATTTCAACTGATCCTCTTTTGCAAAGCTTCCTGCATGGAAACAACACAGGAGCGTAATACGTGCAAATAGCCGAATAGGTGAGCTTTGGAATCTCATCAGCATTCCAAGTGGTCCAGCAATAAAAAGAAGATATTTATATATATATATATATATATATATATATATATATATATATATATATATATATATATATATATATATATATATATAGTATTCTTTTGCCTTTCTTCTTTCCCTTCCTTATGACTTATGTCTCCCTTCCAGCCTAGTCTCTCCAATTCTATCTCTTTTCTGACAATCCTCGACCCTTCCCTATACCCCCCCCCCCCCCCCGCCTCCCTCCCTCACTCTCTCTCTCTCTCTCTTCCTCCCCGCGTCTCTCCTTGTGGTCTCTCCTGTTTATGAAGGTGGATTTATAGGTCTACCAGGGGCTGTTAGTTGGAGGTGGCCTCCGCTGCTCAAAAACCACAACAAGGCTCTCCCACCCAGCCCCGATCCACATGCCGCAACGGCAGCCATACTGCGCCACTTCCATCACACCACAGATTACCACGCAATCATCTCCCCGAGATTACGCACAATCATCACAGCATTGTTGGAAACTGTGCACAACTGCCGGCTCATTATACTGACTGAGAGAGCTGTTGGCTTCCAGACATTCTTCCCCGTTATAATCTTTTGTGTACAGTATGTGTGTGTGTGTGTGTGTGTGTGTGTGTGTGTGTGTGTGTGTGTGTGTGTGTGTGTGTGTGTGTGTGCGTGTGTGTGTGTGTGTGTGTGTGTGTGTGCGTGTGTGTGTGTGTGTGTGTGTGTGTGTGTGTGTGTGTGTGTGTGTGTGTGTGTGTGTTGTGCTGTTCGTGTCCTCGATGCGTCGTGGCGTTGTTGATCTCTTCGCATGCAGCACTGGCCGTTAGGCGCTGTGAGGATTTATTGGTCTGCGAGGGCCAGTTAGCTTAAGGTGGGCTCCACTTTTTAGACCGAAACCCGTTTTCCTGTGGATCCTGTCCGCAGGGTTTGTTGTACGTGGGTAGAGAGAGAGAGAGAGAGAGAGAGAGAGAGAGGCGGCGGGCTGACAGACACGTCTGGCTTCACCTCCCAAGCTCTCTAAGCAGATAAAGGATTTATCGGTTGCTTAGACTTATACGTTGCACGCTTTCTTTCAGATAGGTCAGTGTAGACAGGAAACAAAGGGGCAGAGAGAGGAGAGACACGCGAGA
>NC_139942.1:26265606-26268106 GCF_963454915.1 Gymnoscopelus microlampas | reverse complement strand
TCATTGTTGTCCTCACTGAGCATGTGCAGACCTCTCTGCAACCGTTGTTTGGTTGCCAGGAGGCCTTCACAGCTATGTCCCAGCTGTGACCATACAGGACACACACACACACACACACACACACACACACACACACACACACACACACACACACACACTGTCAGATTGTTACAGCCAATTGAGGTTTCCGCCCTCTGTTAGCCCCTCAGATGCCCATCGATGAGACCCCCGTCTCTCTCTTTGTCTTTCTGTCTCTGGCTCCCTCTCTCCTGCCCTCCTGTCTTTGCCTTCAGCCTTTTATCACCTACCTCTTTATTTCCCCTCTCTCTCTCTCTCTCTCTCTCTCTCTCTCTCTCTCTCTCTCTCTCTCTCTCTCTCTCTCCTCTCTCTACCACTGCCAAGATTGATTTCCTTTCTCCCTATCTCATCGCAGCCTTTCTTCTGCTCTTCAATACAGTTGCTGCTTTCAAGCGCACACACACACACACACGCGCGTGTGCACGCACACACACACACACACACACACACACACACACACACACACACGCACACGCACACGCACACGCACAGACAGACATTTGCGTGTTTGAGAATCTCTCAGGATAATAGGATTAGGAGAGTCTGTTGAAATATTGAAGAGTCCTGATGCAAATAATGAATACACCAACAATGCGTCTGCAGGTGTGTGTGTGTGTGTGTGTGTGTGTGTGTGTGTGTGTGTGTGTGTGTGTGTGTGTGTGTGTGTGTGTGTGTGTGTGTGTGTGTGTGTGTGTGTGTGTGTGTGTGTGTGTGCGAATTGGTATATTAGTCAGTATATTTGTAGCATGTAATGTACATGGCATTATCATGGCTTCACAATGCAGTTAGTATGGCCTGGAGGTGACACACGCAGACACACACACAACCACCACTCTTCATTGTGCAGCACTCTCTGTCTTTTCACCTCTCAGTGACACCCTCCTTACATCTGTCAGAGAAAAGTGCTGGAGTGACAGCACTGTGACATACTGGTGCGCGCGTGTGTGTGTGTGTGTGTGTGTGTGTGTGTGTGTGTGTGTGTGTGTGTGTGTGTGTGTGTGTGTGTGTGTGTGTGTCTGTGTGTGTGTGTGTGTGTGTGTGTGTGTGTGTGCGCGTGAGAGCGTGTGTGTATGTATGTGTCTTACTAGTGTCTAGGATTGTTGGCTGAGTGGAGGAGAAAATTAGACGTGATTTGATAGTCATGCTACATGCTGTCATGTGTGTAAACAAGTGTGTATGTGGGTGTGGGTGCGCACGCATCGCGCACACACGCTTGTTTGTGTTGTGAGGATTGTTGGAGCCAAAACACAAAGAAGAGAATGCTAATGCAATGTGATATAGAACACATTTAGATGGCCTTCATGTACTGTATAGCATAGAGCTCATAAGAGAGTGTATACAAATAACTACGTTTTGAAAGTGTTGTTAACTCAACCCAGAGAGTGTACAAATGGAACCAAATGGACCGGTAAGGGTCCATTTGCTCCCATTTTGACTCTCTCAGAGTCTAAAGGGCTTCTCAAACGGAGAGCGACACGACGCCATGCGTTCTCGCTTGGATCGGCGGGAAACCTTGTGAATACACAGACAGACAACCGCTCTGTGAGTAAACAGCAGGCGTTCAGCCTGAAAGCTGACCACAATCTCGCTCTTGTCGCTGGCGGCGTGAGCGTGAAACGAGCGACGAGCTCGCCGCTCCGCCCTTCAGATTGTCTGCGGCCAACTAGTCGCCCGCCTCTCATTGAAAATGAATTACTAGGCGCGTCAATCGCTCCCCGTCTGAAAAGCCCTTAACTCCTCAAGGACCCCTGGGGGTCCACGTGCCCTACGTTGAGAACCAGTGCATTAGGGAGTAAGGTGGGATCAGCTCTGGATGGATGCAACCCTTGGTTTAATTAAGGGGCCCTGGGTTGAGAAAAGCCCATCGACCACTGGGTCCCATAAGTAAAAAAACTGAACAGCTCTCTCTTTGTACAGAGAACTTTTCTAAACTATGTCCTAGTGATGAATTTATGTGTTACACTTCTGGTCAGTGCACATAATAGGTCGCTCAGCTACGTTTGTTCATCCCGGCGGTAGCAATATGTTTGTAATGAGTCTGGCTTCCATGCTGAGAGGTCTCATTTGGGTCTAAAGATGGAAAAACAAAATGTAATAACCGCAGTGCTACAAGGCCACAGCTGTGGAAAGTACTCAGGGTTGTCACCCGGTGTTATGAAACCTTATGTTATTAGGCCAGTCTGTCTCATTTCTTTTCATAATGTTATGTTTTCTCCTCTCCTCTCCTCTCCTCTCCTCTCCTCTCCTCTCCTCTCCTCTCCTCTCCTCTCCTCTCCTCTCCTCTCCTCTCCTCTCCTCTCCTCTCTTCTCTTCTCTTCTCTTCTCTTCTCTTCTCTTCTCTTCTCTTCTCTTCTCTTCTCTTCTCTTCTCTTCTCTTCTCTTCTCTTCTCTTCTCTTCTCTTTCCCTCTGTTATCAATCATT
>NC_139942.1:26258106-26260606 GCF_963454915.1 Gymnoscopelus microlampas | reverse complement strand
CACTGAAAATAACCGCCTCTGTGAGCGTATATATATATATACTGTCTGTGTATGTGGACAGGAGAGGGGAAGGGATGCTGTGCGTGTGTGTGTGCGTGCGTGCGTGTGTGTTGCTAATAGAAGGTGGTTAGAGTTGTCACCTTGCACCCGTTTTAATGTGCTCCACAATTACAGCTGTCACGGCTTGACGATAACGTCGAGGGCTGGCGTTTTATTACCCCCGCGTACGCATGTACACACCGGCGCACACATTCACACTCTCAGACACACACTAAAGAGGTGAAATATGGTGGGCAGGGTACACGCCTTTTCCCATAAATACGACCCCAGCATGATTTCATGTTATCCCGTCCGTGTGTGCGTGTGTGCGTGTGTGCGTGCGTGCGTGCGTGCGTGCGTGCGTGTGTGTGTGTGTGTGTGTGTGTGTGTGTGTGTGTGTGTGTGTGTGTGTGTGTGTGTGTGTGTGTGTGTGTGTGTGTGTGCGCGTGTGCGCGTGTGAGTGTGATAATATTTGCTTTGTAGAATGAGCCCCTTGGTGAGCATCACAGTGGCTGCAGTATCCACAGCTTCTGTCCTCTGTAACACCGGTCTGTCTGTCTGTCTGTCTGTCTGTCTGTCTGTCTGTCTGTCTGTCTGTTTTTCTGTCTGTCTGTCTGTCTGTCTGTCTGTCTGTCTGTCTGTCTGTCTGTCTGTTTTTCTGTCTGTCTGTCTGTCTGTCTGTCTGTCTGTCTGTCTGCCTGTCTGTCTGTCTGTCTGTCTGTCTGTCTGTCTGTCTGTCCACGTACAAAGATTTGGTGTGGGACAGAGAGGGACAGGGAGAGAGAGAGAGAGAGATCAGGTTGTTCAGGGACTGGTATGTAGCATCCATGCTGGGTTATAACTTATATCCGACTTGGAGAGACAACACAGTAATAACCAGTGTGTCTCTCCGGTGAGCGGCTGACAATCTGACAAAAAGGAAAATATGGGTGGAATGACATTTTAATTTTCCAAGGAATTCCCTCAGGAGAGTGTAGAGAGTAGCGTAGTGTAGCATTGTATGCAGTAGAGAAAACGTGGATACATAGTACAGTACAGTACAGTACAGTACAGTACAGTACAGTACAGTACAGTACTGGTTCCCAAACATTTTTGGGTGTGAACCAAAAGAGAAATTTGATGACTTCCCGGCCGGTACCCAAAACTAGTGAAAATAGCCGATCTACAAGCTCACAACACTTCGCAGTGCAATGAGTTGTGAGCTTGTAGATCTGCTATTTGCATAACTTCTAAAACAAAATGTAATGTCATTTTTAATGGAATTTCGATTTTCTTTATGAATAATTGTGAAGAAAAAAACGAAAAACGAAATTTAAAATCTTTTGAGATATTTATTATAACAAGTAAAAAAAAGGGATATTTATATTTACATGAAAAAGGGTCCGTTACCCACAAATGGGTCCAGACCTATTGTTTGGGAACCACTGCAGTACAGTACAGCGTTTCTCTACCTTTTCTGGATCAGGGCCCTCTTGAAAATCTCAAAAGTGTTCACGGCCCACCCATCTGACCACTTAACACTAAGCGGTCAGATGGGTGGGCCGCGTGCATTTTCATAGCATGTTTATTTTTCCATAATCAGTCAATTGAGTGTGAATGAATGAATGTTAAATTATAACGAGAATGTGTTTTGCAAATGATTTGGGGTCTCACTTGCAATATCCTCACAGCTCACCAGTGGGCCGTGGCCCACAGGTTGAGAACCACTGTAATACAGTACAGTACAGTACAGTACAGTACAGTACAGTACAGTACAGTACAGTATAGTATAGTATGGGACTGTTGTACATCTGGCCAGGGTTGTGTATCGTCTCTGTCGGTATTAAATTCAAAAGTATCAAAAGTAGCAGATCTACAAGCTCAAAGCGCATCGCTTCGCGCCGCGATTCGAGCCGCGGTTCGAGCTTGTAGATCTGCTAATTTCGATGCTTCTGTGTGACGCTGTAGTATGATCAAGTAGGGCGTTAATTTACCCCAAAAAAAACACAGAAGTTAAAACATGGAGATAAGAGGTTTTCTGCCAGACAAACGACGATTTGTATTTGTGGTGTAGGATAGGGTGAAATATCATAATGGCTGCCAATCTCCCAGGCTGGGTTTAGTTTAGTGTCCCCACCTGGCCATTGTGAGCTGACGGCCCACTGGCTGCAAGCGGATGCTTTTACTCTGTGAAGAGTTTTACTGCTGAAGATTTACTGGCCTCACCGCCTGCCTGGCCGATTGAGCAATAAGGTGTGCCTGTGTGCGTGTGTTCGTCTGTGTTCGTGTGTGTGTGTGTGTGTGTGTGTGTGTGTGTGTGTGTGTGTGTGTTTGAGACAGAGAGAGAGTGAGAGAGCGAGAGAGAGAGAGTGAGAGAGAGTGAGAGAGAGAGGTTTAATACAACTTTATGGCCTTTGGGAGAAGAAAAATAAAAACTGGAAAATGGTGTCAACAGACATCTTATACCTCCTCTCTCTCTCTC
>NC_139942.1:26238106-26245606 GCF_963454915.1 Gymnoscopelus microlampas | reverse complement strand
CCCATTTCACCTGTTTACAAATTAATGTATACAAATCAGTTGAAAATAGCAGATGTACAGTACATGTACTTAGTTACTTTCCACCACTGTTAAATACAGAATAGATATTGTAGTTATTAATTATAGCAGTTCCTTCATTTGTTTTTTTTTTGTGTTGTGTTGCAGGTCACAGGAAGATGCTTTGGAAGTGTAAGTATTGCCCTTTTAACTGTGACAAGAGAGCACAGCTTTTTAAACATTATAGGCTAAAACATGGAAGTTATGCAAGAACCGAACCAATTCCTTGCTTACATCAGGAATGTCTATGTACATTTAAATCACTCAATGCACTAAAAGTGCACTTATCCCGGCTTCACAGCAAACCTCCAGATCAGCAACCATGTTTAGATGTTCCAGTTAAGTTTTCCTGCCTCTCATGTGATTTTTCTGAGTCTTGTTCTGAGACTGAATACTTTGCTCACCTGTATAATGCACACTTAAAAGTTAACCATAAAGTCAGGTGCCCTTATAAGGACTGTGACTATGAATGCAGTGTCCACAGCACTTTCAAAGCACACAAGAGTAGAAAACACAGGGAACAGAACTGGAAGATGTTTAATATAGCCATAATTGGTTGTGATTATGTTAGCAATGACAGTGATGCTGAACAAGATCAGCTGTCAAATGATGATGATGATATGGAGAAATTAGAAGAGGTGAGTGAAGAGGCTAGTGAGAAAGAACTTTGTGATTTAGAAAACCAGCTTACGCACAACCTAGCATCACTTCTGTTAAAGATGCACGCAGTTCTGCACATACCAGAGAGTTCTGTGCAAGAAATAGTACAACAGCTTTGTCAATTCAATAAGCTGTCAGAGCCACTTCTGCATAACAGAGTGAAGGCTGTCTTGAAGACATATTATCCAGACATGGATGAAACCATTGTGAGAGAGGTTACTAGTGCTGTGTCAGAAAGTAACATGATAGCATTGTGTGCTAAAGCAGGACCCCTAGGAACTACTAAAAAGAGAGCAGCCTATGTATGCAGAGAGTTTCCACTGGTAAACCCATTAGAATTTGTTGTGAAAAAAGGGAAAAAAACAGTTGCGTATGTCCCCATTATTCCCATGCTCCAGAAGTTGCTTAACAAAAGTGACGTGTTGAACAAAGCCATGTCAGAAAAAGTCCAAGTGCAAGAGGAATACAGATCATATGAAGATGGCCAGTACTTTAAAGAAAACACTCTTCTTGCAACGGATGAGTTCACAATTGCTCTGGGCCTTTACATTGATGACTTTGAAGTTGCCAATCCTTTAGGGACATCAAGGGTGAAACATAAGATGTGTGCAGTATACTGGGTCATTCTGAACATACCTGCAAAATACAGGTCAACCCTCAACTCAATCCAACTTGCTCTACTGTGTAATACATCCACAGTCAAAGATTGTGGTGGTTATGACAAAGTTCTGCAACCACTTATCTATGATCTAAAGTTATTGGAGCAGGACGGTGTTTACCTGGAGAAACTAGGTGCAAGTGTAAAAGGCACAGTCTTATTTGTTGCTGCTGATAATCTTGGTGCTCACTCTCTTGCAGGATTCTTAGAGAGCTTTTCGAAAGTTGACAAGTTCTGCAGATTCTGTCTGGCAAGCAAGTGTGACGCTCTGGATCATCAACAAGAGGTATGTGATGGATTCTTCACACTCAGAGACAAAGAGTCCCATGATAGGCAGGTGCAGGAGGTTAAAGAGGACCCAGCATTGAGGCAGAGTTATGGTGTGAAAGGAGCATGTCCATTAACTGAGAATTTGGAGCACTTTCATGTGGTCACTGGTTACCCTCCTGACATTTTACACGATCTCTTGGAAGGCATTGTTCCATATGAGCTATCTCTGTGTCTTACAGACCTGATACGCAAGAGGTATTTCACACTAGGAACGCTAAATCAGGCCATCAGGTGCTTTAATTACACATTTACTGACAAAACAGACAGACCTCAGATTATTGCAAAGGGATTTTCCAAAAAAGGGACTATTGGTGGAAATGGCCATGAGAATTGGTGTCTCATAAGGCTCCTTCCATTTTTTATTGGTCACTGTGTCCCTGAGGGTGACAACACTTGGGAAATTCTCATGCTTCTCAAAGACATTGTTGAGCTAGCTGTTACACCAAGGCACACAGAAGAGACAGTGCATTTCCTGGACAGTAAGATCACAGAGCACAGGCAGCTGCTGCAGTCTACGTTTCCTGATTACAAATTAAAGCCAAAGCATCACTTTGTGGAACATTACCCAGAACTTATAAGGAAATTTGGCCCTCTGTCTGAAACACAAATTTTTCAAAAGGGCAATACGCAATGCTCAAAATTTCAAAAATGTTGCCATGACACTTGCTAACAAGCACCAGAAAGCAGCCAGTTACCATCTTGACTCTAACTCATATTTCAGACCATCAGTTGAGATGACGAAAGTTACCCCGGTTTTGCTTGCCTCATTCCCTTTGAATGTTCAGAGAGTAATTGCTCAAAACATTACAAATCCAGGGTCAGTTCTTGATGTGTCATCTGTCTGTGTAGATGGAGTCAAGTATCAACCAAGTATGATAGTCTCTACTGGCTCATGCGCAGGTCTCCCTGATTTTGTCCAGATTGAAAAGATTGTTGCAGCTAACACAGAAATTATGTTTGTCTGCAAAAAAATGACAGCCTGGTACTTTGAGCATTTAAGATCTTACCAACTTATCGACAGTCATCTGCCCTGTGTAGTGAATATGTCAGAGTTGAATGATGTTTTCCCATTATCTGCATACACGGTCCAACAAGAACTTATGGTAACACTGAGACGATTTGTTATATGCTAAATCACCCTTTTCATGTCAAGGACCCCTACCCAAATGTGTACCAGGGACCCCCAGAAGAGATTTGTGTAATTTATTTTGTAAATGATTGAAATATTTAGATCTATAAGCCAATCTAGAAGCTCAGAATGCAAAATGTGAATATCCTAAATATAAAATGGGGCTAAAATGGTTAAACTGAGTGTGCTGTTATTTTAACTCATTTTGCTAGACTCCACCTTAAGAAACCCTGTGCTAAATTACTTTTTTTTCCCCCACCGCAGATGGCTGTACAACAGAAATTAACCATGAGGGTCATACTCTCGGCGGGAGATATACGGAAGCTGACAATGACGCCACGACCTGGCACACTTGAAGATTTAATTGGCTGGCTCAAAAACACTCTCCAAGCAAACTACAACTTCTCCTTACTATATGAAGACCCTGATTGGGACAACAAACTGTGTAACCTCAACGATCTCGCTGAGCTCCCAGAGAAGCCAACCATCCAAGTCATCCCTGTAATTGAGCTGGTACCAATACCAACAACCACTGAAGAACCTAACTTAGATACTTCTAGTGACACAATCATCCTGCAGGCAGACACAAGCAGCCAGGAAGACACAAGCAGCCAGGAAGACACAGAGATCCTGTCCAACTCCTCTCTAGGTAGAAGGTCAGACTGGCCAGAGGTATTTGAGATTCCCGATTTTGATGTTGATTATAGACTCAATCAAGGTAACCTGATGTATATGAGGGATCAAACCCACCTCAAAGTGACAAAAGAGCTCAAACATAATATTCTGGATAAACTGGCTCAGACCATGTATGCATTTACTCCATACCCCTCCAAGAGTGATCGTGTGGCCGTTGCTAAAGCCTTAATAGAGAAACACCCGTGTCTTGCCCAACGATCTGCACACATTGGCTGGAAAGGATGGCAGAGCAGTCTGTTTTGGAAGATGGGAAATTATAGACAGAAAATGCGACAGATGGGTCGACTTGATGTCTCTGTCAATGGTGGTAAACGTGGAAGAGATGGTGATGTTGACCGTGAACCTCCCAACAAAGGCATCAAGAAGGCAAGGAAAGGGGAGCTAAATTTCCTGCCTCAATATCCAGAGGGGTTGGATGACCACAAAATGGAAGAAGCTCGTCAGGCTCTCCTCAATGAAGTGATGAAGACGAAACCAAGTGGACCCTTCGTTAAGAAACAGATGGACCTGACCTTTGCTTTTAGAAGAAAAGAAATAGTCACAGAAACGCCTGCTATCAGCCAGATGGTACAGCGATGGCCAGCTCTTTTCACAGAAAGCCAGGTAAGTTTTGAATATTTACAAAATAGGACTTTGTAGCCTTGTTTTCAAAATTTAATGTTCAATAATGCATTTATGCATGGCACACAATACATTTCTGTTGATAATTATATTTTTTTGCTTGTGCCAATTTACGGATCATCATGTAGCTGAGGGTCACAGTTTTTGATTATTTGACCATGGGCTTATATGATGTTTGCTCTGTTTCAGATTTGGTGCGAGTTCAACAGGGTGGTGGGGAAAAATCTCCGTGACCTTTTCTTTGGAGCGCTTGACCAGTTGTCCCCAAGGCTGATTGACCTTTTCAGGAAGAAGAAAGGTGTCACCGGACAACGTCTGTGTGAGCTTTTACTTAAGACCAAGGTGAGTTGTCTGCACTACTTCCTCTTCCCTTGATCTCTGTTCCTCTACTTTCCCTTTTCATTTGCAAACTTTTTTCTTCTCATGTCATCTATTCTCATATCTCTCTCTATCATTTCCCCCTTTAATTGTTTTTTTATTCATCTGTATCCTTTTCTCATATCCTGTCTTCTCCCGCCGTCTCTGCTTAGCTCTATTCTTGTTTCATCTCTTTGCCTCTATCCTCTGCCTTTCTGACCTACTCATGTACTATCCAGTCCTGAAAATATGCAGTGAATTTGGGGTAAGTTCATATAAACATATTTGAAGGTTAATATACTTGTGTTATATCCGCTGTCTTCCAGACCACAGAGCCAACAGATGTCAGGTCCGTCTGTCTCCGGGGGTTGCCAGTCATCTTAGGGGACGATCCTGCTGTCTTCTTCAAGACTTGCTCCGTAAGTAACTTAATTTGTTTTAAATGTTGCAGGTGTATATATCAGGGTTTCGGCTAGACAATTTGGGGGCCGGCCACCATGGCCGACAGGATTATATTTTATCGGCCAAAGAATACTTTTATCGGCCATCTTATAATTAACGTCGCATGCGTGTTTGCAGATACATGCACCAAATCTGATCATTACACCTCATTACGTTAGCCCTGCACTTCTCGAAAATAAATGACACTGATATAGATTTTCATTATCTGTTCCTTAGATGCCAAGTTATAGAACCATATTTGATGCACAGTTTTGATACAAGTATGGTACTTGTAATGTACAGATCCAAATATGGCATTAATCCTTTTAAGAATTACTTTAGTGCAGGTTTATATTGTGCAATTCTTTACATTATTGCGACCTTAGGTCGCACTTACTACAGAAAGCTGCTCCAGGTGTCCGTCCGTCGCTCCGTCACTCCGTCACACACGTCACACTTTTGCCCTGCTCATATCTCCGCACCCATTGCCCCGATCCATGCCACATTTTGCACACACACTCCTTACCTGCCAAACTACACCCTCCAAGGACCCCCGGAGCTCCAGGGACCCCCAGCTGCCTCGGGGACCCCCAAGTGTAAAAAATGAGCACATGTGGACAAATTACCAAATGACCACCCCAACGGGGCTGCTCACGGGGCATTCCCGGGGACCACCCACTCCTGGTGCTCCAGAACGGATGCAAAAGTGGTGGCGCCCCCAGTGGAAGACCCCCTGCCACTGCAGCTCACATAAAATGCCGTAACTCGGGGGCTTGCCCCCCACAAACAATCCCTCCTTTCCCCTATAAACACACTCTCTCTCCCACACCACACACACACACACCAACAGCTCTTGCCTGCACACCTTTGCTTTTGGTCTGCCATTGCCCACACAACTAGGAACCAATCGCCGTTACAGCCCTCTTCTGTATACATGTGACCTACGGTCGCTTATCTCCCGATTAGGGAGTCTTACTGGTATATTTTCACAGCATTATCTAATGGTATGATTATATCCTGTCCTTGTCCATTTATTTCTTTCTGTGTTAGGATGTAAGTGAGATGTCCCTGTACAGTGAGACACCAGTGGGAATCCTCTGCATCGATCCAGAAAGCCCGCAGCTCAACCCATCCAAAGTCGGGATCATCTTGGAAGGGAGTATGGTGATGGAGGTGGCCAACCTGCCTCAGGCCGTCTGTCTTCTTTTCGGTCTGATTTATGCCCTGCACCTTGACTACCCGAAGCGCATGAAAAATACATGCAACTTCATACAAAAGGTAATGCTCAACTTGGGTAGAAGTGAGCTGCCACCCAAGGTTCGAAGCTTGCAAGATCAGCTGGAAGCATAAAACATGGGTTCAAAACTAACCACTTCATGTCTGTAGCAGTAGAATACTTTTGCACTTTTAGAGCAACATGAAGTGAACTGGCACCCCCGTACATTTGAATCACTCAATGCACTAAAAGTGCACTTATCCCGGCTTCACACCAAACTTCCAGATCAGCAACCATGTTTAGATGTTCCAGTTAAGTTTTCCTACCTCATGTGATTTTTCTGAGTCTTGTTCTGAGACTGAATACTTTGCTCACCTGTATAATGCACACTTAAAAGTTAACCATAAAGTCAGGTGCCCTTATAAGGACTGTGACTATGAATGCAGTGTCCACAGCACTTTCAAAGCACACAAGAGTAGAAAACACAGGGAACAGAACTGGAAGATGTTTAATATAGCCATAATTGGTTGTGATTATGTTAGCAATGACAGTGACGCTGAACAAGATCAGCTGTCAAATGATGTTGATGATGATATGGAGAAATTAGAAGAGGTGAGTGAAGAGGCTAGTGAGAAAGAACTTTGTGATTTAGAAAACCAGCTTACGCACAACCTAGCATCACTTCTGTTAAAGATGCACGCAGTTCTGCACATACCAGAGAGTTCTGTGCAAGAAATAGTACAACAGCTTTGTCAATTCAATAAGCTGTCAGAGCCACTTCTGCATAACAGAGTGAAGGCTGTCTTGAAGACATATTATCCAGACATGGATGAAACCATTGTGAAAGAGGTTACTAGTCCTGTGTCAGAAAGTAACATGATAGCATTGTGTGCTAAAGCAGGACCCCTAGGAACTACTAAAAAGAGAGCAGCCTATGTATGCAGAGAGTTTCCACTGGTAAACCCACTAGAATTTGTTGTGAAAAAGGGGAAAAAAACAGTTGCGTATGTCCCCATTATTCCCATGCACAAAAGTGACGTGTTGAACAAAGCCATGTCAGAAAAAGTGCAAGAGGAATACAGAAATCAACACTAATCAACTTGAAGAATTGCTCTGATTTAATGTTTTTGTTTTGTTTCCTTAGTTTTCCTTTTGGTGTTTTTCCAATTACCTTCAAAGAGTTATGCAAAGATCAGCTGACAGTATAAAAGGGGTTCAAATAGTTCATAACTAAGCACTTTATCTTCAGCCTTAAGTGTTATTCAAAGATCAGCTGACAATGTAAAGGCTTGTAAATAGTTCTAAACAAAGCACTTTATCTTTAGCAGTAGTATA
>NC_139942.1:26228106-26233106 GCF_963454915.1 Gymnoscopelus microlampas | reverse complement strand
CTGTATGCTATATGAATATGCATACACATGCTTACGCACCTATTATGTACACACACATTCCCATTACATGTCGCTCAGGACACATATCAGTCAATTCCCTCATGAATGTTCTTTGAACATGTCTGCAGGTGTCAATAAGCATATTGATGGACAAGCTTGCACGCACGCACGCACACAATCACGGCATAAACAGGCAGAAATATATGCATATACACACACCTGCTCAGTTCAGTGATCAGCATTTTTTAACTGATCGACTCATCAATAACTTCTGTAAACATCAGCTACTCTGTGTGTGTGTGTGTGTGTGTGTGTGTGTGTGTGTGTGTGTGTGTGTGTGTGTGTGTGTGTGTGTGTGTGTGCGTGTGCGTGCGTGCTTACGTGCGTGTGTAATGTGTAATGTGTTTACTGTGTGTTTGTAGTTTTTTCACCCCCACTGTAAAAAGAGAGGAGTGTATAAGTGTCTGGGTTGACAGTGTTACACACATCCACTGAAAATAGACATCCATTTTTCTCCCTTACATAATCACATTGAACCAATCGTTATGCATTACCTTCCAGTTCCTGTCAAAGAGTTATATTTAGGGAGCTTTCTCCTCTTGCTCCATGACTTTGATGGATGTTGCTTCCAACATGAAGTCCTGATGATGGCAGCAGCTATAGATTTTGTATTCAGTTTTAGTCTAGTTTTAGACAGGACACTCTGCAACTGGATGGATTTAGAACATTTCACTGCATGATGCAGAATGTCAGAGTCCCAAACTGCCAGATACTCATTTATTTTGTTTCCCCATCCAACAATGTCTGTAAACAAACCACCTTATAACCCTGGTCTGAATTATTTCTCCCATGCACATCAAAAGCACATCGAAATTCACATTGAAAGTAACATCATATTATAGAAAAGGTGTGGGAGCAGATATAAAAATTGGCCACAAAGCACATTAAAAACGTACAGTATACGAATGGTCCAGACACAGGTCAGAAGGCAAACGGATCATACGCTCATGTACCCTCCAATCACATGCGGCCTCTTTTGCTCAACACCTCTCTCAGTCTCAGCTCGTCAGTGAACAAACTCCCTCCACAGCCTCCTCCTGTAGTAGCATTTAGGTTTCACTTTGTCAGCAAGTCACTCGATGCGGCTTCATATGTGTTATCATGTCCTTTATATATATGCGTATCTTTAGCTTCTGCCCTATCAGGGGTTCATTATTTTATACAGTACATGTAACTGTGTATCTTAAGACTCTGCCTCGTGGGTTTTTTGAGCTCAGTCAAGTCTTGCTTGCACATAATGTTCTGGAGCAACACAGGAGCAGAGCCTCAGCACCAAATACAATACGATATCATTGCGATTAATGGTTTTCATTTCGACAAGAGGGTCCTGACCGAAATAGAATAATAGAATAATAATACAATAATCCTTTGTCCATGAGGAAAGTCAGGAAACCCATCACATCACACCCTCACATTGCATCGTGAATGCACTACTGCATACTGTAGTCCCAGTGCAGTTTGCTCTTAGTGTTGTTGCAAGGAGTCGTTTGTGTTGTGGGGCAGAAAGGTCCAACAAAGAGTCATCATGTAAAAGAAATAAGGTGGCCAAAGGCTTCAGTACTGAGGCTCAGGGCGTCAGAAGTGACTGAGGTCAGCCTTCACCAAGACCTACTGATAGTGGTGCATTGATTCTCAGAACAGAAGCAAGCCCAGCCCACTGCCTTATAACGCTGTACCACTGGCATTAGGGATCAGAACACATTTCAGTAGTTTTTCCTTTTTTATCGGAACATCTATTTTGTTGCCTGTTGTGCGTTTGACATTTATGATGGCCACAAACTTGCCATGTGTGTTTTTTCTTTTCCCCTTGTAAGACTATGCTTTCATGTCACTTTCTGTTCCACTATGGTGGAAGCCAATAATATGCTACCGTATACGTTATAGGAGTTTATAGGAGAGAGAAGTCAGGCAGACCAACAGGGAGCCGTCTTATTAGCGTCTATTATTCTGTCCCTCGTCTCTTTTTTCTCTCGCATCATGTCTGGCTCTCTCTCATGCTTTCACCCTTTCTCTATCCCCCTTCATCCCACCTACGCTCTCTCCCCTTTGTCTCCTCTCCTCTCTCATTCCCTAACCCCATCCCACCCCGACCCACGCAGACCAACAAAGACATAACACAATTTAATGTGCGTCTCAACTTGACGTTATACTGCCCACATGGCCCCTGACGGTGTCCATTCTGTGGTGCTTATGGTGCTCTGAGTGAAACATAATGACTGGTTTGGATATGAAGGCACTTTGCCTGGTTGTCTTTGCCCCATGTAGCCTTAATGGCTGATGATTACCCCACACAACACTCTGGAAATGACCGCGTCTGGGCCTGTCCATCTGAATGTGCACGTACATATTGTGTGTGTGTGTGTGTGTGTGTGTGTGTGTGTGTGTGTGCGCGCGCGCGCGTGTGTGTGCGTGTGCGTGTGCGTGTGCGTGTGCGTGTGCGTGTGCGTGTGCGTGTGCGTGTGTGTGTGTGCACGTGCGCGCGCGCGCGTGTGTGTGTGTGTGTGTGTGTGTGTGTGTGTGGGTGGGTGGGTGTGTTGGGGGTCGTTTGGGATATTGTGTCTGAGTATAGCAGTTGAGTGAGTGTGTGGTTCTTTTATGCGTGTGTGTGGTGTGTACGTCAGGGTGTGTTAATAAGCTGTGTTAAGCAGTCATTGCTGCCGGCAGGCTTTTACTCCACAACACCGATCTGTTAATTACCAGCTGAACTGACTAGAGAGATCTCAGAGAGAGAGAGAGAGAGAGGGGGAGAGATATACTGTAGGTGGAGAGAGTGATAGAGAGAGGGAGAGATACAAAAAGAGTGTGACGGAGAACGACAGAGAGAGAAAAAGAGAGAGATAGAGAGGCACAGAGGAACGGAGAGAGAGAGAGTGAACGAGAGACAGATGGAGAGAGAGGGCAGGTAGATATAGAGAAGGTAGAGAAGGTAGAGAGGGACATAGTCGCACAGAGAGCGAAGTCAAAGACCGGACGAATGCTTGAGAAAGAGAGGTCAGGAGAAGGAGAGCGATGGAGAGGAAGGGAAAAGGCAAGGAGGAGAGAGGGATGGAGGGATGGAAGAACGTGGAAGAGATATTAGAGGAGGAGGAGGTGGAAAAAGCTATTAATTGGCTAACGACAGGGCGCGCTAATAGTTATCAGTGTTTTAGGGCTGATATTATGGCCATGTAACGAAGGCCTTGATGACTTTATTAGCCTCTTCAAGTCATTCTGCTAACGCTTACCCATGCGACCCACGAGACCCCTTTTCTCTTTCTCCTCCTCTTCTCCTCCTTCCCTCCCTCCCTCGCTCTTTTCTCATCCCCCTTTTCCCACATCCCACACTTTGCCCTTTTCTCCTCAACCTCTCTCTCTCTCTCTTACCCCGTCTCTCCCTCACCTATATATCCCTCCCACTGTCTCTCTCTCTCTCTTCACCTCCTCCCCTCTCTCCTTCCATCCCTCTCTCTCTCTCTCTCTCTCTCTCTCTCTCTCTATCTCTCTCTCTCTCTCTCCCTCTCTCTCTCTCCCTCCGTGATGATGAAATCAAATTAGGTGGACTGTGCGTATAGGAGGGCCTAAATCACCATCGTCGGTTGCGGGCCGTGACATAAAGAATGGCCACTGCGGGGTTACCCAGAGTTCATGGCAGATAATGAAAGAGACAAGGGGTGGGGTGGGGGTGGTGGTGGTGGGGTAATAGCATGACGGAGTGGTGGTGGTGGCGGCGGTGGGGTTAATACGAGGGGAGGGGGTGGAGGTTCATTTGGAGGGTACCTGTCTTTATGTGACCGCTCCATCTGGCGAGGAGCGTCGACCTCCGCGTTCCTACCTCCGTCTTTAAACGGCGGGCCTCGTTCCTCTCACTCTGGATCTCACAGCACTTCTTTCTTTATTTCCTTCTTTCTTTCCGTCTCTATCTCCTCTGTGTTTTCCTCATGTCACTCTCCGCCTATCAATTTGTCTTTCACATCTGTGTTTTCCATTTATCCCACTCTCTCTCTCTCTCTCTCTCTCTCTCTCTCTCTCTCTCTCTCTCTCTCCCCCCTCTTCTCTATTGATAGTGATAAAGGCTTCACACTCTATTAAGTAAAGTACGAGCTGAGAGGATTCTGGTTCCCTCCACTCAGAGACATACACTAAGTACTCATCCCCCGGCCGCGTGGCGCGGCATGGTCAGCCACTTCCATAATGGGATGTCTCTTACAAGTCTATTTGTCAGTGAAAACATCGCATATCCAATTTAGTCATTTTTCTGCCTCTAAGTGACAGCTGACATTGTTAAGCCTCCTCCCCCTCCTCCCTTCCAACTCCCTCATGCACAAAAAGTCTCATCTGAAGCCTGGGACAGAGCACTGACAAGGCATTGTTGCACAGTGTCAAAAATGCATACAGTACATATCAGTGGGGGGGAGGGTGGGGATGTCACATTTGTAAAACAGTTGGCCAAAACTGTTACTTTACAGGATTCTAATAAAAAGATTGCAAAAGTAGCAGATCTACAAACTCAAAAGGCATCGCTTTACGCCGCGTTTCGAGCTTGCAGATCTTCTACTTTTGATACTTTTGTGTGAGGCTGTAGTGTGATCACGTACTGTAGTGTTGAGTTACGAAAAAGCACGAAAAGTTAAAATACGGAGATAATAGGTTTCAGCGCCGACAGCAACAATATCTGTTGACATGTCTTACGCTGATTGTCAGAAATCAGGGGAAACACTTTGTGTTCAGGATAACTGCTCTTGATGTCATCGAAATTAAATTGTACATCGATATCAGTCTCTCTGACTGGAGATCTGACTCCTCTTGGCAGACTGGACAGATCTGGACAGACTGCCATCATTCACACCAGACTAAACTGTCAACGTGTCTGCAGATTTATGACAGATGGTTGGCCTAAGACCTTAGGTGTGTGTGCGTGCGTGCGTGCGTGTTCGCGTGGGTGCGTGTGCTAGTAACCTTAA
>NC_139942.1:26208106-26220606 GCF_963454915.1 Gymnoscopelus microlampas | reverse complement strand
GACAAGGTGCTAAACTTGACATATTTATGCATCATTTTAATATTTACATCATTTCCGTATTGGCCTTTATGTGAATGATAGATAAGCACTTGGAGATTCTGCGTTAAAAAAAAGAACAAAATCAGAACACTCAGAGTCAGATTAGCACTGAGGATGTGTACTGTGTATGTGTGGCCTTGTCTCCCTGCTGGAATAAGCCATCCACTCTCTAGCCAGCCCTCGCTGACAGCCCCTATGCTCCGGAGAGAAAGATGATCTGCCCACTGCGACCAAGCTTGCCCTCTCATCTGCCCTCTACACACCCCACAACCACACACACACGCACGCACGCACGCACGCACGCACGCACGCACGCACGCACGCACGCACGCACGCACGCACGCACGCACGCACGCACGCACGCACGCGTTCACACACACACACACACACACACACACACACACACACACACACACACACACACACACACACACACACACACACACACACAGCGGCTCTTGCCCTCTCTCCTGCCCTCTACACACCCAGTGTAATGATGTCTGTTGACCTCTAACACAAAAGCTGCCCTGGCAGATTAGTTTACAAGTGGCCCAGGGACTCTGGGTTTCACCTACTAGACACTATGATTTTCAACATTGATTACCAACTCTTGTCTTCCTGTTCTGCTCACAGCGATACAGCGCTGACACAAGAACAAGGTATGTGGAACTGGATTCAGTCCTAAAACTGTTGAGGATTATTTTTTGTTACATATAGAGTCAGTAAATTAACAACTTTAAACCTGCCCTATTTTGGGCCTGTATAGGCAAAAGTTTTCAAAAGTAGTAAATAATAAATTGTAGTCGGATATTTCCGCGATTTCTTTCCAGATTGTAAGACGTATAAATAAGCATCCCAAGAGGCAGTTCCATCATCATCGTACAGTACCATCATTTCATCAGTGTTAGTGCATTGCAGGCACAGCACGTCTTTGAAAATGTTGCAGCGTGCCCCCTCACTTAATGAAGTACATTTTTACCGACTAATGTAACATCCCAAACGCGTATACTGTCACCTCCACAACACACACACATGCATGCAGCATGTGCGTACGCACACGTCAGCGGTGATAAGTAGGGAGTGAGTAATAGCCTTGCTGTCTGGCAGCCAGCTGCTTGCCCTACTGTTTACATGCCAACTGATTACCCTAATTTTAAACGCATGCAAGGCAGCTTGGCTGATAAATAGTCCCCCCCTTCCCATTTCCCTATTGTCAGCCACTGCAGGCCAGCCAGCCAGCCAGCCGGCGCTATAATACCTTTTTGATTATTCAATAAATAACCCATAATTCGACATTGATTGGGGCGGTGAATGGGCTCTGGAGAAGCGACGGGTGGGGTAGGTGGTGTGGGGTGGTTAGGGGGTGCTGGTGATGGGTAGGTGAGGTGGGGTGGGGGGGTTAGTATTGACTGGTTGTGGTCACTACTTCGATGACCATCGGTCATCTGGGTCACATCAGCGTGTGCATGCAGGCACACACGCACACATGTGCACACACACACACACACACACACACACACACACACACACACACACACACACACACACACCCACCCCCCACACTTGCATACGGACACACACCTCTCCCGGTTTGATCTAATTAGGCTAAGGGTCATTAGTTCAGCTTCATTGCTTATTGTCCAAACAAAGATGTCCTAATCTAATAGATGTCTAGATGCATGAGGAATGATGCAGTGTCACGGTCCTGAACAAACTTTCTTATTTTATTAAGAAATTCTCCTGCATACTTTGACACGGCAACACACTCCCCGCATGTGGACGTCGCTATTGTTTTGACCCGGAGCATCGAACCTACTTTGAACTGAACCGTCATGGACCACATTGACAGGACACCTCCCCTCCGATGACAAAACTAGAACACATTCAATTTTATTTGTATTTTACACTACAGTACCTCCAAACTACCTAACCCCTCGCTGTACAATACCTTGCTTTAAGAGAGACTTCCAGCTATAGCTCGGCGAGCCTGTGGATAATTGTGCCCACAAGTCTTTTATCATGGCACTTTTCTTCCTGTAGGACCATTATGTTAACCACATTGATGAGCATTGATTACTTAAATCTTTTTTCCCCCGCTGCTGGCAATATCGCCCCCTTCTCCATGGCTTCAAAAAAAAATTGCCAATGTATCACAGGCTGAAATTATCCCCATGGCTTATGGTGACCGCATCACCGTGACATGGTTAGTATGGACTGTATTGAAACCTGTCCCCAAATGGATTCTTTCTCTCTCCTAAGTAGGATGGATTTTATGGCGCTGCCCTGATCGCTATCTGAAACCCACTAATCGTGTGTGCGTGCGTTTGTGTATGTGTGTTTGTGTTTGTGTGTGTGTGTGTGTGTGTGTGTGTGTGTGTGTGTGTGTGTGTGTGTGTGTGTGTGTGTGTGTGTGTGTGTGTGTGTGTGTGTGTGCGCGTGCGTGCGTGTGTGTGCATGCGCGTGTGTGTGTGCGTGCGTGTGTGTAAACCCCACTCGCCTTGATGTTGCCATTGAAGTGTCCCTGGCGTTGTAGTTATTGGAGTTGCCTGATGTTAGATATTGGAATATTGATCATGGGGGAATGTTTAGCTTTCACTCTTCTCTGGTTTCATTTATATGCACACGCAGCTGACGCCTAGCTTCACACGGAGCTACAACCTACAGATGTGCTGCTACACGGGGGGGCCCAGAGCAAATCAAACCGGCAATCAATGCTGGCTGCGTGCGGAGAGAGAAAAAAAGAGAAAGGGAGATTTTAGTTTCAATGGGATTTCACGCACAGGACGACAGCCTGCATATCTGGTGTCTGATTTGGAGTCGGATCAAATCAACAGTAGTCTGTCTCGTAAAATAATTGGATTTAGGCATTGAGAGGGGTTTTCCCTTTGAAATAATGAGCATTTATCTCCTAGTTGGTCTTAACCACTTAAGCCCTTTACATAAAAATGTAGCATTTCTTTGAACGTTTCTGCACATTTTTTTCACATTTTGAACATTTTCACCTCTAATGGCATGCTCAAATGTGGTTAAAACATCTGTAATGGTGGTGCATGTTCATTTACTCTGTCACATTATTATTGTCACATCCGTTACATTATTATTAAGCACTGCTTTGTGGGAGCAGCCTTTTGTTGTACAGGACATTGGTAATCATTTCTTTGGATTTGATTTCAAATGAGCAATACTGGGCCAAACAACACTAATGTTAATTAGATAGCGAGCCATATTAGTTATTAGCTATATTAAATTCACTCAGCGTGCAGGATGAAGCTTTCTTTATTTAGGAGAACTGTTTCAGGAGAACTGGATTGAGGAGAACTGTTTTACAAACATAATCTGCCATTGCAGTCCATCTATTTCATTTGATAAAATATTGACCTTGTGGCCTTCGGCCATTTGGATCCTGACACAAATTGGTGACAGTGAATCCTGTTGGCACCGTCTTCACTTTCCCCATACTTGACGGCTCACACACAAACAAACACAAGGTGACATCATAGGTGAAGACAGACACACACACACACACACACACACACACACACACACACACACACATCCAAGCTCCTCCATGATAGAACCATGCAGTCATCACCACTTAAACGGCAGCTGACGACGGCTTTAGGTAAAGCAATGAGGAGCCGCCCTCCACTCAGAGAGAGAGAGCCTCACTGAGTGACTTTCCACTTTAACAACAGATGCATTACAGCGCAATGTCGGTTTCCTATTAAATACCTTCTCCCAATTACCCATTATTTCCCCCTATAAAACCACTGCAGACTGCATCGCTGGAGCTTTTACCCTGCGCCCTTTGTTTCCAAAAACATGTTTCAAGTAAACGCAACTTCTGGGGGGGTGGAGGAGAGACACAGAGGGAGAGAGGGAGAGAGAGAGAGAGAGAGAGAGAGAGAGAGAGAGAGAGAGAGAGAGAGAGAGAGAGAGAGAGAGAGAGAATGATGGAGAAAGAGAATGAGAGAGAGAGAGAGAAAGGGAGAGAAGGGGGAGAGGGAGGTAGGTAATTTAATGAAGTGAATCGTTTGATGTTGTAAATAAAAAGCAGACTGGTTGTGGGTGAGAGGCTCGGGCTAATGGACTTTGTTGGATGGTAGGTGTGGAGCTGCCGATCTTTGAAAAGCCTACATAAAAAAAAGTGAACTCCTCAGAAACGATGCCAAGAAGCGTCCAGCCTCTCGCCCCAGGCACTCACATCAGTAGTGAGGCTTATTATGCAATTACTGGTAGGTAAAAAAAATAAAAAAAAGGAGCTGCCGCCCTCCTGTGTGTGTGTGTGTGTGTGTGTGTGTGTGTGCGTGTGCGTGTGCGTGTGTGTGTGTGTGTGTGTGCCTAATTGTTATGCTGACAGTGGTCCAGTGGCCTGCCTGGGTACTATACAGACCAGAACCTTTGAGGAGAGGAGTGGAGCACACTAAAGTAGTGAAAAGGAAAGAAAAGAAGAAGACAAAACAGGGGGATGAGAATAAAAGAGGCAAAAGGAGGAGAGAAAAGAGCGGTTCAGAGTTGAAGAAAAAAAGAAAACACAAGAAGACAAGAATCTATGTAGGGACGGAGGAGAAGACAGGAGATTAGGGAGGTTAAACAATGGCAGCGGTCATTATGCCTCAGTCTAGATGAGTAGGAGGAGAGAGGGGAAATCACCAGCCATTTATAATTCATACCCTCAATTACCACTAATAAAGTGCCATGGATGGGGCCAGCCAGGGGGAGCGGCGCAGCCACAATTACATGTAGTATAGCCTGGCATTAACATTTTCTATTTGAACATTTTTCAGCCTCAATTTCTCCTGGAGTTAATAAGAGCGATGATCCCTCCTTGACTTTTTCATGAAATTATTGTATGGTTATAATATTCCAATCTATTAGCCCCTTCTCTCTTCTGTGTAATGTATTCTGGCCATTTAATAGCCCTGACCCTGGTGGGATGGAGAGAGAGAGAGAAAGAGAAAGGTGGGCGTAGAGGGATGGATGGAGGGTTAAGAGAGAGAGTGGAGAAAGGTGAATGGGATGTGAGAGAGAGAGGGAGGGAGAGGACATGACCATGATGAGAGGAGAAGGTCTTGTCGTTTTGACCCCAGGGAGGGTGAGACAAAGGTCTGATACATCCTGTTGGAGTGTTTGAATTGAGGTGTCTTATGGGGGCCACGTCTATCATCTGGAGACCTTTCGGGACACACTTGGAGTGCTTTTCAATTTTCGCCATGTCTTTGTAACTGCTGCGAAGCCAATTCTAGGTTTTATGGTTTTAGGCCACGTATGCTGCCGCTTCAGAACTGGCTTTGACGTGGGGGGAAAGTCAGGCAGCTCGACATTTTTACATGTCCTTCTGAAAGTTCTGCGGTTCAATGGTGGATTTGTTTTACTTAAAGTGCAAACCGACAGTGTCTCCCACATGTATGGAGTATTTCATAAAAGCTTACCATAGAAAATGTATTATAAAACCTCCCACATTGTATGTTAATGAAAAACGTGCTACTATGCATACATACTACCACGAAAACATCCTTTTGTTTACTGTATACTAGAACTGTATGCTGGTATTTGAAAACAAGAAAAAAGGTACGAAATGATGTGAAGACAAGCTAGTATGAAACTTTCACCACAACCTAACCCCAGGAAGCATAATAAATGGTGTGCATCAGGGCCTTGTTCCCGAGCCGTGCTCCTTTGTTGTGCGAGGTGGTCCCTGCTTACTACAGTATGGCGCCACGTGCCTTATCCTCCACCCGGCTGTCTAATGGGCCCATTACTCCACCTTTCCTCCCCTCGTCTTCAGCTCCCTCCTTTATCCTCCCTCCTTCCCTGGTTCTTTCATATAAAATAACAGAAGTATTCCGCGAACCACCCTGCCTGCCTGCTTTATATAAAATAACAAAGTATTCTGAGCTCGTAAAATGCCGCCGGACTGACAACTTACCAGACTCCCCACAGTCTAGAACCTAGCAACTAACAACTATAAAATACAATACAATAGAATAGAATATCAGAAAGAATAGAATAGAATAGAATAGAATAGAATAGAATAGAATAGAATAGAATAGAATAGAGCTGTAATAAGCCTAGGCTATGGCCTATGATGACTCTGATATCAGTTTGATCTCCTAAAGAGCAGGCACAAACCATTAAACTAGAACCAGTCAATCTGACCTCAAGCCATTGTACTGGGGCAACTCATTTTCAGACCTACACCCCCAGTAAGGGATTTCGGTGGCAATCTCAACCTTCTCGGACACGCACGTAGACACATGCATGCATGCATGCATACACGCACGTGCACGCACACACGCGCGCACGCACACGCACACGCACACGCACACACGCGTACACACGCACACACGCACACATGCACACGCCATGTGGCTAGCTGAGAGCCAGCTGTTCCTTTCCACTTCACATCACTATGGGCTAACGACTGCTAATCCCCCATAGCTTTCCCCTCAAAGGAACCAAGGCAGCAGCCATGATCTAACTCTTATTGAATTCCAATTACCCTCCACCAGGATTTCACAATAAGAGTCCCCTGCACCACCACCAACTCCCACGCGGATTACACCGTCACAATAAGAGAACCACCACCTCCCAGTGCCACTTCCCGACAGTCGTCCACACTGTCCGCCCCGGGCTCTGATGATACAGATTGTGTGTCACACCTGTGTGCACACAAAACCACACGACGTATAGGGACAGAGCCAGCCAGAGAGAGGGAAAGACAGAACGAGAGACACAGAGAGAGAGAGAGAGAGTTCTCATACACTGTACTTTCCTGATTATACCAGCCATTGTACACTTGGTTGGCCCACCCCTTTTTTCCCTGGCAGGCGTGCACCACTCTGCCAGGCAGGGGCCCTTGTAAAAGAGCAACTTCAATGAATGGAGGCCCAGCAGGGTGCCTGGCTAACCCACACCCCCACACACTACCCCCCCCCCCCCCCCCCCCCCTCCTCTCCCTCTCCTTGCCTCACCTCGCCTCCCCTTGCCATGGTCTCCGCTCGCTCTCTACCAGCTTCTCTCCTTCTCCGTATCTGGTTTGATTTTACCTCATGAAGCAGGGTAGCTCCAGCCTTGAACAAAAGAACGGTGGGCCGTAAAAACAGTGGGTGGGGCTGGGGGTCTGGCCGCGAGGAGGTGGCATCAAGACGGGATAAAGGCTGCTATGGTAACGTTTTAACACGGCCATGACAAGACGGCAGGGCAGAGCAGACAATTTATGTAGCACTGTATATGAGTGTACACTGTGAAATCCTGTGTTAACTTCACTCAGGGCAGAAATGCAGAAATGTAACCAAATGGATCCATTTGGTTACCCTAAGTATGTACCCTCTGCCGATTAAATCCTCACAGTTAACTTAAAATGACTGCATGAGATAAGGCAATATCCAGGCAAAAAGTCAAAATTGGGCGAATGTAAATGTGTAAAATTCAAAAAGGAAAATCTCTGTGTGAATGTTGACAACTTGTTTGGTGGGACAGGATAAAATCACTGCCACCACATTAACCTGTCTGTCTGTCTGTCTGTCTGTCTGTCTGTCTGTCTGTCTCTGGTCCTCCTGTGGTGTTTAACATCTCCATGTTTAGCTGACTACACACACGTACGTGCACCTCCACACGTCCAAATAAGAACTCAGGGAGACTTAACAACTGTGGTATTCCAAATAAAGAATTAGAAATAATTTTGAGGTTTTCATTCTCAGACAGTCTGGTATTTTTCGACCTTTTGAATACAACCATGACGTAGATTTTTGGTTGTACATTTGTGGGCCTCATAATGCCTTCCCCCCCTCTCTCTCTCTCTCTCTCAATTGTGCACGTGTGTAGCGAGAGAGCATAAAATGATGATGTCCTGCTTAAATATGAGTGACACTCAGTTCAGCTGTCTGTCAATCTCTCCAACAGCAGACATTCAGACAAGTGACAAGTGACATGTAGATGAAGCGGTGGCCTGTGTGTCCTCAGTGCAACATGTGTCCCAGCTGCACCGAGTCCAGTGGAACATGAGTCATTGAGCCATTCCAGAGAGGTGTGGTTTAATATTAGATTGGCAGCACACTGGGTATTAACTCATTAAGGCCTGAGGCCGATTCTACAAAATGTCTTCTAAAAAATGTTTTCCTAACAGTTTTTGGAATAAAACCTATGTTGCTATATCAGTGGTTCTCAAACTTTTTCATGTCAAGGACCCCCAAAATGATATGTATTTGGCCCGCGGACCCCCATCTCAAAATATTTTGTTCCAGGGACCCCCCAGAAGCAAAGATTTGAGTTACAAATGTTCGCTTTAAAAATATATATATTCAAAGATTTGCACAAATGTTCACGATTTTTCCAAAAAATAGCAGATGAGCTTGTATATCTGCTATTTTTGAATAGCCAAAGAAATCTAAAATGACACAAATGCATTCCCGGTCTTAATGAGTTAAAGGACCATACCTGTGGTCTGGCATGTTTAGCCCATTGACTACAACTCATGGCATACTTTCAAACCACATTTGAAAGCATACTGTTTTTTTTATTCATAATAAGGTTTTGAGAAAGCCGTTGATGCCGTTCACATCAGTAGGGTATGAAAAGTTGAACGTTTCTTCTAGGTAGGTAATCCAACACAGTGGGAATTATGTCTGCATTCTCTTGTCATTTCATCATTTTGCCATAGTTACGCTATCATACCGATTAATACATTTGAAAGCACGGCTTAATGTGACAAGTCTAGCCTGGAGGAAAGATTGATTTACGAGTGAAAACATTCATGACATCTTAACAATAATTTTAATATTTAAAAATAAGCTGTTATGACATGCCCAGAATAGAAATGCCAGGGTTCCTGCAGTTAAAGGGATGGTTCACCCCCGAAATGACTTTTTTTTCTATCGATTACTCAGCCATGGAGCCTTGAATTCATGGAGATTTTTATTTTTTTGTCGCTTTCCTAAGCCAATAATTTGACGACCGGCGGAGTCGACTCAAAGAGTTTCCATTGAGTCTCCTACTGACCGATGACCCGGTCATCAAATTATTGGCTTGGGAATCTCCATGAATTCAAGGCTTCATGGCGTGTGTAATTGATAGAAAATAAGTACTTTTTTGGGTGAACTATCCCTTTAAAGGTGGGTTTATTACCTGAAAGGTAAAAGAAATCACAAGAAATGGTGGTATGCGTTGGAGAAGGTAACCGTCTTCCACGCCGACATCTCGCCACTCCGACTAGTGGCTTCCGCGTGCGGTTAGGGTTAGGGTGAGGGTTAGGTATAGGGTTCGTTAACGTCGGAAAGGCGACATGTCGGAAAGCCGCCATGTAACCGTTGGAGAACGCTGGGCCGTACTGTCATGTATAGTGTGAGTCATAGTCAGTGGGTAAACATGCCAGACCATGCACTGGTAAGGAGATGCAGAAACCCTCTCTCCTCACCTCTTCTCTGCATCACTATTTTCTCATTGCCTTATTCTCACCAGCTTGTATCCTGATATGTTGGAGGCAAATGGTCGTACGTCAACCTTTCCTTTTTTTTTTTAGCTTTCCTTTGACATATACTGACGCAACAGTAAAAGCGATATCAAACGAAAGAGGTTTAAAAAAAGAAAAAGAGGGGTCTGGAAACTGTGGAGTGGTTGGCTCCTCACTGGAGACAGGCCTTCTTGTTACCAGGAAAATAGACAAATAAAAACATGACACGCTTTCACCCCGAGAGGACTCGCCTTGTTGATATGTTTTTTCCCCTATCCTTTTCCCTTTTTTTTCCTTCCTTCTTCTTTTCCAGTCAGATGCAATATATCACAGTGTGAGTTTTTTACTAGGCCTCTCCAGGCAGCTCAGCATAGCATAACAAGACAAAGACACATGTAGAGAGAGGAGAGCGATCTCATAACAGTCACACTTATGCAGCAGGGAAAGAGAGAGAGAGAGGGGGGGGGTTGATACGCTGTCGAGCTGCCGCCCGACGCCAAGCACGCTCCGTCTTAAATGTCACAACAAATTGGACATGAGGGTCTTTTTAGCTTGTTTCATTGTAGGGCGGAAAAACATAACCCACGCAGCATTGTTTGGCTAATTTCCTTGTTGTGTAGGAACTGTGTGCGTGCGTGCGCGCGTGCGTGCGTGCGCGCGTGCGTGCGCGCGTGCGTGCGTGCGTGCGTGCGTGCGTGCGTGCGTGCGTGCGTGTGTCTGTGTGTGTGTGTGTGTGTGTGTGTGTGTGTGTGTGTGTGTGTGCGTGCGTGCGTGCGTGCGTGCGTGTGTATGTGTGTGTTTGTGTGGGGCTGGCCATCTATTCTTTCAGACACATTTAATAGGGCTTTGGCTGCGTTGACCGAGGGTGTAAATGTGTCATACTTTATTAGAAATCCCAAAGAAGAAGTCTAACATTAATCACTGGCTCTTGTTTATGAAAGCCATAAATGTTTCACTGAGTGCTTTATCGCTGGCCGCCACACTTGGACAGCACAAGGGGGTCCACGACGTTGGGTGTGTGTGTGTGTCTGTGTGTGTGTGTGTGTGTGTGTGTGTGTGTGTGTGTGTGTGTGTGTGTATGGGGGAGGGGGGGGGGGGTATCTGCATGTAGGTGTCTCTATGTGCGCTCTCTCTCTCTAACAGTATGACATCATCATGCTCTTTGACCCCTGTGGTCAGGAGAGCACTGATTGGATGATTGGCTTATGGGGGACGTTCACATTGACTCCAAACTCAATTCTGCTGATGTCAGGAGGTATTACCACTGACAACGTCTGCACACACACACACATACCCTGAGAAGGACACGCTGTGTGTGTGTGTGTGTGTGTGTGTGTGTGTGTGTGTGTGTGTGTGTGTGTGTGTGTATACATATGTGTATGTGCATGTGTGTGAAAGAGCGAGAGAGCGACAGCGATGGGGGAAGAGAGATGTGTGTGTGCGTGCATGCATGCACATGCAGGTATGTCTGAGGTGACAAAGGTCAAATGTCTGAATTTAGTACATCTCCCAACTGAAATACCAGGCGAAATGTCAAACTATGCCACCGTGCAAACCCTCAGATCAATAGTTCAATTGGACATAAAGGTATCATTCTATTGGTGTCATGTCGTATTACACGCTATAGTCCCTGCTGGCTGTATGGCCCTACTGATATGAAGTCCCATTGGAGTGACGTCTGGGGAGGCTGTCAGTGTTCATTTAACTCTGAGAGTTACAAATGGATGAATTAACACGGAGGATCTTACATTTCAGGTGATAATGGAATAAAACTTACGTATACTTAGATGACTTACATACAATAATCCACCTCAATGCATTATCAACTTCTACATTAGTCTGCTGATATACATCTTGACATTTGTCTTGTATGCGCCACATGTTTATAGGTCTCTGATGAGACACCATTATGTTGGACTCAAGGCAGACAACGGTTAACCTCTTGTATCGTGAGCCCAGCTTCAGATGGCTGCCACACAGCCCCGTACAGTAACTCATAGTTATGATGACGTAGATTACAATATCCAGCCCTGTTCTCCTCAGTGATTTCTGTACAATCACAGAAGCTCCTTGCAAAGGCCCCTTATCTTCAACTTGTCCCCCAAAGTCCCACAGTGATCATCATCTAAAAAAAATAACACACAACGTCGCTCTGTGAACGACATCATTCAGCCAAACAGGACATGTCATACACCTCTGGGTCTCTCTCCCCCCCCCCCCTCCCATCCTCGGTCCCCGTCCTCAGCGTCCTCGACCCCGGGCCCCTACGCCTCCCCCCCGCGACGCTCCTCCTAGTTAAGCGTTGAATAATGTCACGTTAATGATTATTTTTTTGCGGTGTGCCATAACAGCATAATTCAAGAGCGGGCGTAATGATTTTTTATGCCCCTGACATATTGTTTTGCGGGGAGTGACATAAAAGTGCGGTGACACGTGGCATTTTGGGAAAGGTCAGGGTGTGCGCCTCGCCCTGCCCGTCCGTCTTCATAACGGCACCGCTTGTCATATGGAGGCTGGCATCACCCATCTTCCTCTCTCCCTCTCTCTCTCTGCCTCTCTCTCTCCCTCTCTCTCTCTCCCTCTCTCTCTCTCTCTCTCAATCTCTGATCTGGTCTCCTGCTGAAGATGCCTCCCAACCTCCTCTCTGTTCTCTCTGTTCTCTCGTTCAGCTCGTTCTCTAGTTCTCTATCTCCATCATGTGTGTTTCTCTATCTGTCTCTACCTTCACTCTCTCTGTCAATTGTTTTCATCTCTTGTGTTTTGTTTGTGCCTTTGTTTTGTGTGTGTGCGTGCGTAGGGGTATTATCAGTGTAGGAGAAAAGAAGGAAGATTTTGCGGAATTTGCGCACACACAGACACCCACACACACACACACACACACACACACACACACACACACACACACACACACACACACACACACACACACACACATACATGGCCTCGGGGGTGCTTTGGGGCTGTGAGAGCGTCATGTCAGCACCAGCTGTGTCGATTGTGGTGACAGAGA
>NC_139942.1:26182571-26200071 GCF_963454915.1 Gymnoscopelus microlampas | reverse complement strand
TTCACGTCTTTTGGACTGGTTCAGTTTCAAGACCAATGTAACTTTCCTATTTTATACTTTGGCTATTCTAGAATATACATGGCTATTCTACATGTTGTGAGCTTGCAAAGCTGCTAATTTTGAAAAGTAAAAAAAACTACAATAACTAAGAAAAAATGTAAAATGGAAGCCAGGTTGTATGTGGTTAAAGCTCCAGGTAAAATCTTGTCCAAATCATTTTCATGGCTCAAACGGCTGTGCAGTGTGCACACATACAGTACAAATGTGTACACACACACACACACACACACACACACACACACACACACACACACACACACACACACACACACACACACACACACACACACACACACACACACACACACACATAGGCACAAAGGCATAAAGGGAGCGTGCATAATGTCCAATTTAGCGTGGCAGCTCTGGGGGGCTGGTCATTTCTCACTTATTATTATTAGATTATGGCTGTCGACCACTTAAGCCTCTGCTCTGCCCCTTTCTGCTTGATTAATAGGAGATGACTGTAAACACAAATATTTCATAGCTGCCTTGTAAAAACACATGCTCCCATACGCATAAAAACACACATAAAATGCACATGTGCACACGTATAAAAAGCACACACACACACACACACACACACACACACACACACACACACACACACACACACACACACAAACCACGCTGGCACGCGTGTGCCCAGACACAAGAATGCATGCACAGGTGCACACACACAAACACACACATACAGACTCACGCACGCTCGCACACACACATACACACACGCACGGGTCTCTGTCCACACTAGTAAAAAATGGAATGTTGCTCTTTCTGTCTCTCCATCTCTTTCACTTGTCTACTTTCGGTTACTCCCTTGTTCATTTGAGGAATTAACTGGATTGGCTTTGTCAGTGAGTGGGTCGTGTGTTGTGTGTACTGCGTGTGCAGGTTGTGCTGCTTGTGTGCGTGTTGAGGGTATTAGAATCGGCGTGTGTGTGTGTGTGTGTGTGTGTGTGTGTGTGTGTGTGCGTGTGTGCGTGCGTGCGTGCGTGCGTGCGTGCGTGCGTGCGTGCGTGCGTGCGTGCGTGTGCGTGTGAAGTGTTGTGAGACAGCTTTATGGACAGACAAAGTGTCCCGTAATGTCGGATAGTTACGGTCCTCTCCTCCTCTTCCCAGGCATTTACCCTTCCACTCCTGTCCGTACACCTCCTCTCTCTCTACCCTTCCTCCTCTCCATAGCCTCTACTCCTCCTCTCCTCTCCATAGTCTCTACCCTTCCTCCTCTCCTCCTCTCCATAGCCTTCCTCCTCTCCTCCCCTGTAATGAGTTCTTCTTCTCTAACTCCTCTTAACATCCCATAAACACTAACTCTAATCAGTGGAAGGTATTTTATAGACAGAAGTCTGGCAGCTTGTTGTCGTTGGCGCTGATGTGTTTTAGCGTCCGTAGCGCTAACGCTCTGCTAATTCTGGAGGGGTGACGCTTCCTGTCTTTATCGCACACACAAAAACAGAAGATAAAAGATTGTTTTGGTTCAAACTTAAATGTGGGCAGATTGATTCAGATGGCTTCGCGCACAAAGCCATATGAGGGACGAGTAAATTATGTCTCTTTGTTTGGAAATGTGTAAAACAACATCTTGAACTCAAGGAGAGTAGTATTTGAGATTGAAGAAGAAAAAAGATCAAGGTCTGTGATGGTTTGTGTATTTAAGATATGTGAATTTGCTCCCCTTTTTTCAACTCCCTCCTCTTTTTATCCTATTGTTCCCTCTATTATTTGTGTGTATTATTCAACTACTACTTCTCTCTCTCTCTCTCTCCAGTCATTGCTGCTGTCCGTCCACATCAAGCGCGAAGGAGAGTCCCCCGTTGTCTCGCCTCTGTCTTCCGAAGATGCCCATCACTCTGACAGATACCAGGTCACTTACTCACACACACACACACACACACACACACACACACACACACACACACACACACACACACACACACACACACACACACACACACACACACACACACACACACACACACACACACACACACACACACACACACACACACACACACACACACACACAGTTTACTCAGCAGTCATCTCAGTCAGCAGAAGATCAGAATACTCCTATATTCAATTTAAAGCTGATGCCCTGCTTTTTCCATTAAAGGGTGATCATTGCTGTAATTTTTTACCTGAACTGAAAAACAAACTACAAATTCAGCCTAGGGTTTCACAACCCTTTAAATAACCTTAACTCAATATCTACGCTTATCTCTTCTATCTACCGTAGAGATTTGTCCAAGTGGTAATGGCGCGTGCGTGCGTGCGTGCGTGCGTGCGTGCGTGCGTGCGTGCATGCGTGCGTGCGTGCGAGTGTGTGTGTGTGTGTGTGTGTGTGTGTTTGTTTGTTTGCAAAATGCCTTTCCTGCTCAGGTTGGCAAATACCCACTAGAGTTTACCTCGAGTAATAGGGCCTAATCTCAATTACATCTCAGCACACACATGCTTGCACGACAACCCATGCACTTTTGTGTGTTTGTGCGCAACCGTGCACGCTCGCACGCTCGCTCGCACGCACGCACGCACACACGCACGCACACACGCACACACACACACACACGCACACACACACACACACACACACACACACGCCAGATTAACTCCATGGATTTAAACTGCCCTGAGGTAAATGTGTTTTACAGCATGAACTAATCCTTATTCAACGACAACCAGTGAGCTGACTAGGAAAGCATTCTTATTTACAGGCTACAGCCTGGGGCAAGAGTTGTGGGCCAGTCTCATGTCACATACTGTACACAACACTGGAACATCTGGGGGTTAACCACTTGAACCCCGGCATCCCTATTCTGGGGGACGTTCGCCAAACGTTCGCCGAAAATAGGTGGTTAAATCAAATGCCTTGCTCAAGGACACAGTTCTTATGGAAAGAGTTCTCATTCCAGTTGTAATTCTTCGGCCAGTCGGATGATTTGGTTAACCGGAATAGTGGGCCGCTGAGAACACTGGGCACCATTTAAAAAAAAACATTCTATATTTTATTTGTATATATTTTATTTGATTTTATATTTACATTTATTTTAGAAATGGGTAGCCTAATACATTATGTTTTACATTTAAATTTGTAGCATTTGTAGAAATATTGGGTCTTAATTTAAGACCCAATATGTCTACAAATGCTGCAAAATCTGTTATAGCAAGTCATTTTGGGGATAAACAAGAAGTTGATGGGTAAATTCGGTCTGATAATGATGGACCGTGAATCTTCAAATCATACATTACTTCAGACCATTTTCCAAAGCATGCATTTATTATTATTTTATTTTTTTACGTTTTGGAAATAAACTATTTAACATTGAGGTGCCCACAAGGTTTAGTCGCCCACTGGACCTGTACCCGATGATTTGTACCAGTATCCCTCTGGTCACAAGTGCAATCCCTGCCTACTTCTCTCAACCTTGTGGCCCTCCCTGACTACTGGGATGAACCATCGGTCAATGTATGCTGCAGTAGTGTTTTATTCCTATAGCTGTGATGTATCACAGGGTTAAGTGGGTCTCCCCTCCTTCACCATAAAACTGAAACTATTAAGTCCATGCAAACGTTACGCCCATACGTTCAAGATGACACAGCTCATGAAGGCCTTAGAGCCATAAAGTAGATTTTCTCATTAAGTGAAACTGCTGAAATCGCCTTATATTATACAAATGATTAAGTCAATGGTGGTTCTCTTCTCCCCCGAAAAATGTTATTTGTAGAAGACTGCTGACGTCTTCTCAATACCTCTGTGTCTCTCTCTCTCATTCCCTCCATTGGTTTGTCTCTTATACTCAGAAACTCCCTTTCTCACGCTCTCTTCACATTGCTTGTTCTAAACAGCCTTGGCCATTAGTGTATCTCTACAATGTTGTCTCTGTCAGCTGGAAACTGTTATTTTTCAGGGGGAGAGAGAGAGAGAGAGAGAGAGAGAGAGAGAGAGAGAGAGAGAGGGGCAATGAGAGGCAATGAGAGGAGATGGGTGATAGAGAGGAAAGAGGAGGGAGGGAAGAGAGGTGAACATAAGGAAAGGATGGAAGCAGAGGCGGTCTGCCTGCATGTCGAGGCTGGCTGACGGATGAGGCTGTGGCAAAGAGGAGATTGAGGAGATTGAACCATGTGCCTGGTTACTGTGGCCATTACAGCAACTACTGTTGTTTCAGTCAGCACATACAGACCCTAGATGTGCGGGCGTGCACAAAAAAAACAAGGGAGAAAAGAAGGAATTTACTCTCCTTTCTTTCCACATAGCCTAAATACTATATTATGTTTTCTTTCTTTCTTCTATCTATCTATCTATCTATCTATCTATCTATCTATCTATCTATCTATCTATATTTTTGTACAATACAATTCATGTCAATTAAGAGTGCAACAGTTTGATATAAAAGCACTATTGCCATGAGTACTGTTTAATGTTTAATCTGAACAGTAACAATTAATTTTGTTGTAGAAGAAAACAATTTGACTTTTTTTCCACAACTCATTTGATACAACCATAGACTGTAATGCAGCTCACTCTGGGCTCTGGAGCCTTGGCGTGTTGCTTCCCTCTAGCGGCCAAAGCTCGAAATGACACGAGGTCTTCCCCACTTCCTGTCACATGACCAAAACAAGCTAACATGGCGCCGGGCATGAGAGTATTCTACGATGTAGGCTCCACTTTTCAATCCTTCTCCATCCATATAGATTGATGGATACGGCGTTGCATTTACAGTAATGAACAATATCAGGAGACATACATGAGCCGTTTGCACAAGTGAGTTTGAGCGGCTAGAAGTGAGGGTTCAATGAAACTTGACAGCCCTGTAATGGAGGAGGTGCAACCCAGCAGAGAAGTAGGTTTTGTTTACAGTCCCCCACAAGCCCGTAGTATCCAATGCAATCTTACTCGGCAGAGTTATTTATATGCCTATAAACTCAAAATATTGATTTTTCACTGTCTAATGGACATTTTCTCTGTTTCCTTTCTTTCCACTTTTGCAGACATTTTTACGAGTGCGGGCAAACAGGCAAACAAGATTGAATGGTATGTATTTCATAATGTCTCTATCCTTCACATGTCAATGGGTTGTTTTCATTCATATTTTACCTGCAGTCATTATGAATGAATCATGAGGGTCATGGGAATTATGATGTGGTGTGTTCAAGTCAAGTAAAGTGAGAGATATTTGATAAATTCTCATTTTGGAAGTCAGTGAAATTGAAACACTAGTTGAAGTGAGTTGATTCTACTATTCATGCACAATAATCAGTATATATATATATATATATATATATATATATATATATATATATATATATATATATATAAAGTATACATAATACATACAGTATATGCATATTATGATTATATTAATATATGCATTCCTGTTCCATTATTTTCATCTTGTTTATTTTCAGTAGCAGTTTGGCTGCAGAAACATTACATTAAGTTTAACATTAGCCAATTATTAAGGGGAAATAAAGCAGCAGTGTTTGTGACAAATCTATAACAGGCTAAAGTAATCATATGATATGACTCTAAATACATTAACATTTAGCAATTTTCTAGATGAACAACCCACCTGACTGAATGTTTTTTGTGTGTATATTATCAGCCCATTTGTCCATTGAGAGAACCTGCACTGTACATGAACACTATTGGTTTATATCATCAGTGAAAAACAGGATAGATTGTCCCCACCTGTCAGCCTTATTACAACTCCCACAATGTGAAGTAATTTAGTAAATCTACTATTAAACGTTGTCACGAGACACATATTGTAGCACCTGGTGTTTAAAGCTGATGAATAAATAATGAAATTAATCAATAAATCAAATCAACCCCAGTCTCCCAACAAACATACCAATAGTCCTTATTATTGAGGACAAGTGATGAGAGAAATCTAATTATTACGTTCCATTGACTTGTCTCTCCTACCTGACTGGCCTCTTAGCCATGATATGTTATTATTAAGTTATTATTGTGTTGCTAAAGAAGCTTTTCTTAAGCAATATGATACCTAACACCTTTCTGAGGTTATTTCATCCAATCCCAGTGACCGAATGGACCGAAAGCTAGTCAAATGTAATCAGTATTTTGTCACCGTTTGTATGTCACAGATTGCTACAACACACAGATCACCTTGTTGCTTCTCTGTTGTCATGACTCATGCCCATTCAGTCAGAGCCCTGTGAAATGAGCCAATGTAGACTTTGTTTAAACTTCGCCCCCAGTTCCTCCCATTCTGCCCTCATCTGGAACCTAGCATCCTTCTGGGTAGGTGGGTAGGTGGGGCGGATAAGGGGGGGGGGGGGTGGCAGCCAGATCCCTGCCGGACCTAATTAACATCCCCTCTCCTCCCTCTATTTAATAACGCTCCCCTCGATTAGCGTCAGGCCCACAAACGGGTGAGGAAGAGGAGGCCTTTTTTGTCTCCCTCCTTCCATCTTCTTTCCCTGCAGTTACGGCACACATCTTGTGCCATGCTCTCCCTCCCTCCGTTCTCCTCCTCCTCCTCTCTGTCCCTGTCCAGGAATGATGCTCCCTCATGGCCTCCACTGCTTTCCCAGCCAGCTAAAAATTAATGTCCCCGCGCGCCATTTGCAGTTAAGAAAAAACGACAGAGACTTGAGGCGCTATTGCGGCTGCTCTGCTCTGTTAAATTTCTAATTATGTGCGTGTGCGTGTACAAAGGGAGGGGGCTGGCTGTGACAGGGGTATGGGGGGAGTGGTAGGGAGGATAGTAGGAAGTAGTTATGGTGAACAAGGGAGAGGAAGTGATTTTTGATTAATTGATTGAATACTTTATTAACAGTTTGGTAAAAAAGTACAGAAGGTATATTGCTAAAAGGATAACATAAAAAGCCCAGAGAGCTTGTTTCTATTGTGGTCCTGTGTATTCAATTCATCATGACATATATAGACATACAAGAAAGCATCAATACTAGGAGCAGTAAAAGGATATTTACAGAAAAACTGTGAGGGAAAGAGAGAGTATCAGAGTATAAGTGGTTATATCGTCGTCATCTAACATCGCTCAGAGGCTGTGGTAGTACTAGCTTGACTCTCTTCCCCCAGTAATGATTTAAATATCTGCTTTGTTTATCCCATAACCAAATGAGACATTTATCCCATCGTCTTCAGATGCTCATGACAATCTTTGTTTAGTACCCTCCAGGCACAGGCCTGGCTGTGACTGAGTTCTGGCCCTTCAGATGTAGTTGTTTAAGAAACCGTCAGTTGATGTAAATCCACAGTTATAATTGTGTCATATCAGGTGGAGGAGCCTATGATAATGTAGCCAGAGACAGGAGGCTGTGTTGTGTTTGATTTCATTCAGGGCACAATATTTATATTAACTAGCCTCATAGTTGCTCCCTGATTAATTAATTTAGTTTATGTCAACTTTATTTTACCAGATAGTCATTGATTGGGATTGGGGGGGAGTGGAGTATAGGTTTAGCTGTGGGGTTGCTGGGGAGAGAAGAGCAGGTTAATGAAATAAATATCGTCTCTGTCGGGTGTCCAAAACTGTTATTTTTCACGATTCAAATTCAAAAATAGTAAAAGTAGCAGATCTACAAGCTGTGGTATGATCAAGTCGGGCATCAATTTATGTTAAAACACAAACAGTTGAAATATGGAGATAAGAGGTTTCTGTCTGACAGTATACTGTATATAGTATACTGTAAAACAATGACATGGCCCCATCTCGTCCTTTATACCCAGGCTCTACTGGGGCTATCGGCCAGGGAACGTTCCCTTTTTGTAATCAATGAAAAGTGCTCCGCTGCCATCATGTCGGCATTGCATTGTGTTCGATGGATGTGTACAATTGAAACGCTGATGCCTCACACATGCAATGCTTCCACTCACATCGAGTGCATTGAAAGGATAAGGAAAAACATATTATTTTAGGGCTATAATTGTATAATGGTTGTTTTTCTGGCTATTCATTCATGTCATGAGTGAGTAGAGTTCCTAAAACATTTGTGTGTGGACAGTCCCAAAATTATGAGCAGTTGTCCAAACCAGTGTTGTTTATACTGAAGGAGAGAAATTAAAGGGATAGAGAAAAAAAGTTTTTTTTTTGGGTGAACTATCGATTAGTCACCCCATGGAGACTTGAATTCATGGTTATTTTTTTGTTTTTGTCACATTCCTAAGCCAATAATTTGATGACCAGCGGACCGGTAGGCAGCGGTTCTGGTAGGAGAAACAGACCCTTTGTGTCTCCTACCGGAACCGCTGCCGGTCATCAAATTATTGGCGACAAAAACTAAAAATATCCATGAATTCATGTCTCCATGGGGTGACTAATCGATAGAAAAAAAGTCATTTTGGGGTGAACTATCCCTTCTAAGGCAAAAAAAAGTGTTGTTGGCCCTGTAGCCCAATTTGTTGTGGTTAACCCATATCTCTCTCTCTCTCTCTCCCTCTCATCATGTCCTTCCATCCCTTCCTTCTCTCCTCCATCTCTCCCTCTCTCTTCTCTCAGCTCGCATAGGCAAGATGAAGAGGAGGAAACCAGAGGATGGGGGGCAGGTATGTCCTCTGTGCAACGCCCCGTTGGCTGGGAGTGAGGAGGATATGAGTAGACATGTGGAACAATGCCTCATCCAGGTAGTGACACAGCCGGGCTCAAACCCCCGCCTACCGACACACCCCGGAACAACCTATCGACTCCTCTCTTCCTGTGTAGATGCTGACCAATCACCTCCTCTGTAGACTAGACACCGACAAATCACCTCTTTACTTCCTGTAGTTTGGTGCTTCTCAAAGTTGGGGTCCAGGGACTCATAGGGTTCCTTGAGGGTTGTTCTAAATTGACCCTTACAATTCTGTAACTCTGACAGTGTACAAATGGAACCAAATTCCATTTGTATACTGTCAGAGTTAAGGAGGGGGTCCTTGAAATAAAGAAAGTTTGAGAACCACTGCTGTAGTTGTAGCTCACACGGCGCCTCGAGCCAATTGCCTCCCCTGTCTCTCTCTCTCTCTCTCTCTCTCTTTGTTTTTCTCCAATCTTTCTTATAGATTTTCATCAGTGTCTTCCTCAGCCTTGTTTCTTGAGCAAATTACAAGTTGCTTAACTGCTGATGATCATCAATCACCAGTCACCACTATCTTACCTCCATGCCCCTACTGATTGCTGACCATCCCAATAGTTGTAGAATTTTACTAACCTCCACTAGATCGAACGCTTCTAATAATGAACTGTCATTATCAATTGATAACTGCTGAAACGTGAAATGAGCCCTGAAAACCAGGTGTTTCATGCTAATTGAATTCAGCCACGATTTTGTATCATACTGTTGCTGTTTTGTACAGTAGTTATACTATGATTGTTTTAAAGTTGAACAAATGAGAGGACAGTAATAGAGCATATATATCTAGTCTGACATTGAATTAACTTTTGTGTAACACGTGTGTGTGCTTTTCTTTGTGTGTGTGTCAGCGTGAGGGTGCGTTCGGCGACGACGATTCAGCAGACGGAGAGAATGGGCGGGGCTTTGAAGAGTATGAGTGGGCGGGGCAGAAGAGGATCAGAGCCACTGCTCTGCTGGAAGGAGGCTTCAGAGGTACACACACACACACACACACACACACTCACAGTAGCCACGAATGATCTCAGTCATTTGCACGTTGTGTTGTGAGCTTGTAGATAAGCTATTTTCAGTTAGATTTTTTACTCAAATCTTTGCCTCTGGAGGTCCCTGGCACAAAATATTTTTGAGATGGGGTTCCGCAGCCAAATACATATAGCTTTGGGGGTCCTTGACATGATTTTTTTTTTTTAGAACCACTGCTCTATCAGTCTTCCTCCATGTCCGTCCCTCCCCTCTGTCCTTCATGTCATTCAGTGGTAGCAGTGTTAGTTTTCAGAGGGTGTCCAAGGTGCTATAATGGTGGTACTGGTCCTTCAGGTCCTCTGGGTTAGACAGGGGTCAGACTGACTCGGCACGGCACGGCCCTCTTAGCAAGGGGAAGGAAAACACATTTAGCCGGGCGATTGACCTAGTGGTCTGCACCGCGGTGGGTGGATGGGGGTTGGTGACTCTTGTGTGTGCGTGTACGCGCATGCATGCACACATCGGTCCTGGAATGCAATTATAGGGCTGGACCCGTGAGCCGGTCGCTGGGGAGCATGGATGCTGCTCTCTGACACACACGCACGCACACATGCACATACAAGCGCATCCATGCACACGCACACAATGTCCCTACAATGTTCCATCTCTTTCTCACTTTCAGTTTCTTTTGCTTTCTCTCATGAAGTGCTTTGTGTTGTGTTTAAGCTCTTAACGTGCAGTGACACTTTGGTAGAGGTTTTGGGTTGTGTAGTTACCTTGCCATGATGTAACTCCAAATATTGTCAAGATAGCTTCAATAGTTGCTCTGTTGATTAGACTTTTATATACTTTTATAGTCTCCTCACTGACTTAACAGTCCAAGGTGAAAAAGTAATGAGCTGTTGGATGTGTCCACAAAAATACAGCTTTTTATCCCTTAGATGTACAGTTGTTGGTAGAATGTGGAGCTGGTTATGTAACGGTAATACCCGATGATCATTATTTAGGAGAAAATAGGCCTGTGGCACTCCAACTTTAACAACATTGAACTAACAATGCCTTAAAGTCCAGTGTATGTTTGTCTCGTAGTCAGTGCTTTGTGTGTGTGTGTATGTGTGTGTGTGTACATGAAAGAGAGAGGGAGAGAGCGATGGCCCCTCAAGGTGTGCTCAGAAGGACCTAAAGAGTTCTTCTCTTCTCTAAGAGGCTCTTTTCAACTCTCTGGGCTCCTCTCCTTTCATCTGTCCCACCTCTCCTCTCCCAGTTCGATCTGTTAAACACACACACGCATAAAGAGACTCACCTGCTCCCATGTCTCTCGCTCTCTGTCACCCGCTGAAAGCCAGCCAGCGAGAGAGAGAGAAAGAGACAGATCGATGTTTAAATCTCAACCTGGTAAAGAGCAGAATGTCTTCCTCTCCTTTCCTCTCCTCCGTCTCATCCATCAGTCCATCCATCCATCCCTTGTTCCCGGGCGTCTAATGAGCAGACGGAACCCTTCTGCTGTACTCTGATAGGGAGCCTTTAGAGAACTCAGGTGGCCTGAGGAGACATGCACACACACACACTAAAGAGACATTGAACTGGCTGAAAACACTTTCTAATTGTAAATCTAACTCTAAACATCTTTTTAACCATAAAACAACCATTTATCTTGTGAGGACCAGGAAAATGGCAATGTCTTATTTCTCAAATTCTACTATACTTGTGGGGACGTTTTGGTTCCCGCAAGTATAGGAATAGAAGCACACACACACACACACACACACAACACACAGCCAGAACACTCAGAAGGCGGATTTGTCTGGAAAGCTCCTCAGTGGTTCAAACGCTTGCGGCTGGGCTGAATCCATCCAGGCCCTGGAGAGAGGCCGGCGGATTGGGGGAGGGAGGGAGGGATTGTCAGATGCTTAGGTGGCCGATGGGGGGTCTATCCCTCTTTTTGTGAAGTGCCACCATCCTTCTCTTTCCCTTTGACAGAGCTGGGAATAAAGGCAGAGTGGGACCAGGCAACCTTTCGGGGGTGGGGGGGGGGGGGGGGGGGGGGGTGTCAGGCTGTCTGGCTGGGGAGAGATCGAACGAGCTCGGTTTGTGATTCAACTCTGTGTGTGTGTTTGTGTTTGAGGGGAGAGCTGCATGCATCTCCAGGCACTTTGCAGAGGCCTCGAGAGCAGCAGCAGAGCCCAGACTGAGAACACACTCTGTCCGCCTTTCCTTGGCTTGGTTGATCTGTCTGTCTGTCTGTCTGTCTGTCCGTCCGTCTAAAGTGAAAAGTAACACATTTAAGCTGTTCCATGATCAGCTGTATTATAATGTGCATGTGTGCATTTCAAAAGAGTCCTTTTTTTAATTTCATCATCTCTGTCGGGTGGAAACATCAAATGTCCAAAACTGTTACTTGTTAGGAGTCAAATTCAAAAGAATCAAAAGTAGCAGACCTACAAGCTCAAAACGCGTTGCGCCTCGTCTCTAGCTTGCAGATCTTCTACTTTTGATGCGTCTGTGTGACGCTGTAGAATGATCATGTAGGGCATTAATTTACAAAAAAAACACAAAAAAGTTTGAATGTGGAAATGAGAGGTTTCTGCCCGATGGCAACGATTTTATAACTCCATCTACGTCGTGAGCGCAACTACATGAGTGATCTGTCCATCCCACAACATCAGCACAGACAGACAGACAGATCTTCACACTGATGGACAGATCTCTGGGTGTGATAACAGGACGGGGATAAATGGGCAGAGAGCTTCAGAGAGGCACAGAGAGGGATTATGGCTGGTTAAGATGGCCCAGGGGGATATGAAATCTCCTCCTTTGTAAACAGCACTTCAAACATGTCCCTCTCGCGTCTTTGTCTCCCCCGTTTCTCCATCTCTCGCTCTCTGTCTGTCTGCCAGGCTCCCCCCCCTCTCTCTGAACTGTGAGCGACAGAACGCTAGTACAGTGACCTGTGACCCTCCTCCCTGTTTCCCCGTGCGCGCTGATAATTGCTACGGCAACGGGGTGCGTGGGTGAGGTCAGCCTATTGGTTCGATCCCAGCCGCTCCGACAGCTTCCCTTTGATCCTGCCCTCCTCCTGTAGATGGTGACGGAGCGCGTCAACGCCAAGAAACATGTCAACGCGGCACGGAACACGTGTAGCTAGCTGGCAATGTCGAGAGTCAGACATGTTTGAAGAGAGGTTATGGTAATGAGAGATGCAAGCGGAGATGCCATTTAGGAGTTTGGCCATTTGTGTGTGTGTGCGCGCTGGTACACGAGTCAAGAGATTTAGTCATGTAGGAACAAAAATGAAGAACAGAGATCGAGAGTAGTTCACCACTTAAAGCCTACAGTATACTTAGATGACCGGGTTCCTCCAAGGCTCTGCACTAGGTTAGGAGGTCCACACTGATTTTCCATTTACACCAAATCTCTTTGCCCGAAAACAGCCGATCTTCAAGCTTGTAGATTGGCTATTATATGGGATTTTTTTCCCCAAGATTAGGGACGCTGTAGGGATCCAGTAGAAGGAAGACAAGAGAGGATAAAGGGATGGGAAGAAAAGAGAGGATAAAGGGAAGGAAAATGATAACGGAGAATATAAAAAACTAAGGAAGAGAATAGAAGTGAAGAAAGGAAAGGCGTATAAGAGGGGGGAAAACCACAGGAAAGGAGGAGCGAGAGGAAGAGGGGAGTGTGCATCAGCGTGCATAATGTGAGTGAAAGGCAGTTATAGTGGGGCTGACCTTTCCATGGCCAGATTAGATTGGCCTGCCAAGACTGCTTAGAGGGACAGATAGTAGCACTGGGAGCGTGCACGGCACACACATGCACACACACACACGTGCGCGCGCCAAGACCACACCACATATATTACTCCCTACACATGACAGGCAAAGTGAAGACCACGCAATGACCCGATCACAGCCATGTATGGTAGCGTGCACTCGAACCCACCAGGTTATCCAGGTGTGTGAGTTAAACCGTACTTATTTGTCTATAAAGAAAATGTCTGTCGTCTGAGGTAGAACGGTTTACCACTGTTTAAATGATCTTCTCTAGGTGTCTGTCTTGCTGTGAAGTCCAGTTTCACAATAAGAGCAGAATGTATATCTATCTCCAAATAAAAAACTTTGTAATTCTGTTACTGTACCTACCTATAAGTAAGGCTTTTTATGTGGTGGTTACCCCTAATGTATGAAGAGATTTATTTTGTCCTTTTGAATAAATAAGTAAGAAATTCAAGCTTTCTTGAACGACATGAAGCATTTTTATTCATAATTCATGGTAACGTACATGTTTGTACAACAAATGGTAAAATTCCTTTACCTGTCTGTTTTGTGTTTATGTCTGTTTGTTTTTTGTTTAAAAAAAGGAAGCTATCCATGTCTGAACAGAAATGTATAAACATAACCTGTGCTTCACAATAAAAAGATTTGAAACAGAAAAAAAAAAAAAAAAAAGTAAAATTCCAATATATCAAAATGGATATACCTACTCAGTCCTTGACAAACATATTCGCTAATGATGGGATTCCACAACAACAAAGGGAAGACTTTTTGTCGCATTTTTGCTTTAGCATATTGTATTGTACAATATTGTTCTCATTTTCAAATATCTATTTTTCTCACAAGACATATCTATGAAATGAAACTCGTGGAAGTACAGTATATAATTACAATTTAAGATTGTTCTCATATTCTTACAATTCTCTTAATCCCTAAACCAGAACTAGTACATCTTAAAACTAGATTTGTATCCTTAGCCAGCATCATCCACCATTCTCTCTCCACCCAATACAACTCAGCTCCTCCCAGTGGTCTAACCAAGACCCCCCACCACCAGCCCCTTCTCCCTGACCACCTAGCCACAGCATCCACAGGTTGATCAATTGATTAGATTAACAATGATTTCTCTCTCTCTCTCACATTAGTGGTCAGGAGTCATCTGTCTACCCTGTTCGGCCAGCCATTTTGGTCACTCGTTCACTTCAGATTGATGAAAAGCTCTGCGTCGTTCACAACTTAACACCTGTGTTGCTCTGCTCGCCTGGTTGGGTTTACCGGTGCATTCTGGGAAAGATGGTGTCTCTTGTGGTCTGTTAATTGGGTTTTTTCGTGCGTGTCATGCATTTTCACCTGACTAAACCATCGAGATCCACAAACAATGAGCTGACCATACAGTTCCTTAAGGGTGATTACTACGTAGTTGCGTGCTGCTGTCGCGCACAGAAATCTACAAGCTCACAACGTGTCGTGCTGTGACACGTTGTGAGCTTGTATATCTGCAATTTTGTGAGCTTGTATATCTGCAATTTCTGGTGTGCGACACCGGCACGCAACTACGTTACACATCCATGCTTTGGCCTCACGTTCATCCTGACAGAATGAACCCTGTTCTACTGTAGTTACGTCCACATACAAGACAACATTTTTACGTACTGTATCAGTACCTGTGCCTTCTGAGCGTATGCATTAAGTTGTACCCCGAGAAGCTCTAAGTCAGATTTACGCAGCGCGGCCATTGTTCCCATATGTTCCCCTCGGCCACCGGGACCAAATAAAAGTTAAAAGGTCCTTTTTATTTGAACAATAAAAACCATGGGCCAGTTGTAAAAGTGCTCAGCATTGCTGCCGTGTTTTATCCCCTCCCTTTTCATGACAGCTTTTAGTCCATCAGTGCTTAGTCTCTCTGTTCCTTCCTCTACACACCCCCCCCCCCCCCTCCTTTTTTCTCCAGTGGATTGAGGGATGAATTAAGGAGAGGCAGAGCAGGGTTGTAAACGTTGAATCCCAGAAGATCCGCCAGAAGGAAAAGGTCCAATTTTGGCGAATTGACACAAGAATGTCAACGCAGTGAGAGCTGCTGCCGTTGGAAGTCTAGTCCGCAAACCAGTAGAGTACCTGAATAAGATGTCTATCGACTGATGCTAGGCCTGTGACACACACACACACACACACACGTCCAGACAGACCATACTAGTCCAGTGGAGCGCTTGTAGGAATTGGGGCAGGTGTAAATAAGATGGCTGTCAGACCTGTCACTGGTTCACATGTGTGCGTGCGACACACACACACACACACACACTGTGTGCATGCACTGTCGTGCAGTTGGATAGACAGCCCGACCACATACACACATGTGCCTTGCAGACAGGACGCAAGTGACAGATGGACACGCGCACAGGCACAGGTCTTAAGTGACAGATGGACAGGCTCACACACGTACAGAAAAGGGGAGAGAGAGGCAACCCCTACGTGATGGACACACGCACACAGCTGTCCGTGCAATTAAGTACAGCTGAAACAAAGAGTCAGGCAATGGTGAGGTTTTTCTGAACACACACGTGTGTAATAGATAGGCAAACATGTCTGACTTCATCAGTTCATTTGTTGGTTCTGTAGAAGAGCCAAAACGACAAATACTGCATATGGTGCGACTTTTTTCCTCCTATTTTTGACTTCAGCAGTTCACCAGAGGTTTAATCTGCCTTCCTTTTCTTAGCTTTTTCGATGCACAATATGAAACCGTGGATTGTTATTTAAAATGGTCTCTCTTTCGCCCCTCTCCTCAGGAACAGGCTTTGCCATGTGCAGCACCAAGGAGAGCGGTGCAGACAGCGACGCCGACCTGGACGTGGACGGTGACGACACCCTGGAGTACGGCAAGGCCCAGTACACCGAGGCCGACATCATCCCCTGCTCAGGGGCCGGAGAGGACCAGGGAGAGGCCCGGGAGAGGGAGGCCCTACGTGGAGCCGTACTCAAGTACGCAACAACACACCACAATGCATTATTATTAGGTTGCTGTCGGCAGAAACCTCCCATCTCCATATTTAAACTTTGTGTGTTTTTTCGTATATTAACGCCATATTACAGCGTCACTCAAAAGTAGCAGATTTGCTACTTTTGCTATTTTTACATTTGAATCCTGAAATCATATGTAAAGTGTCATGCTAACTTTTTTTGTTACTCTGTGCTATATACATAAAATTTACTTTACTATATAGTAAGGTCGATTTTATATCTTATGCTAGATGTACTATAGGTTATAAGCCTATAGAATAGTGCAGTTAGACAAACTTCTAGCTGTATTTTACATTTTATATCTCACTCCAACGTGTGTGTGTGTGTGTGTGTGTGTGTGTGTGTGTTCGTTCCAGTGGCGGGATGCCTTCCAACAGGATAACACCAGAGTTCTCCAAATGGTCCAACGATGGTGAGGATTGTAAAATGACACACTTAACTCAAAGACACTACACACGTTTAACATAAACACTGACACACACATTTAATACAAAGACACACACATTTAAACAAAGCCACACACTGAAGACAAAATAACTCCAAAAGTCCAAAACAAACACGGATTGAACCTTGATGCATTTAAAATTAGAAAACGATTTGTCGCATCCTGGAAATAACAGCCTTGCATCACAGCTGGAAGGCTTTTCAAAAAACAATGTTTTTAAATGTGACAGGCTCGTGTGTGCAAAATGTTATACCAAGCTACTGTACTTACTACCATATAGATGGATCATAGTGCACTTCAGTTTTTAAATCTCAGTGTATATATTCAGTAGCCAGTATTAGACATCATAACCACTCAGGTTGTACTGTCCAGTCTGTCCGACTAGCCTTAGAAAAGCTAAAGAGAAAAAGGGCATATCATGAATCTTGAGAATCTCTTGACACTCTAGTCATGTGAGATCACATCAGTTCTTCCTTAGAGACAGTTGTTAGAGTTGCCGTGCCATAATATATGGAATTGTCAACCGGTGTGTGTGTTTTGTGCCTCCAGAGATGCCGTCAACCAGCAACGGAGAGTGCAGCAAGACAGACCCCAACACCCCTTCATCATCCTCCTCTTCGTCCTGCAACGCCCCACGCACCTGTAA
>NC_139942.1:26180992-26182371 GCF_963454915.1 Gymnoscopelus microlampas | reverse complement strand
GAATGCCCGTCATATTACAGTGTTACATAAAAGTAGCAGAAATAGCGGATCTACAAGCTCACAACGAGTCACAATGCAATGCAATGTGAACCAATGAAACGTATTAACAAGAGCTTGTGACTACATAATTACAACTACATTGAATCAATTGGAACACAGGGTCTTTTTTCCCATTTCCTGAAAAGCACATTTTGGACATAAGAGGTTTCCACCCGACACACACACAGACACACACACACACACACACACACACACACACACACACACACACACACACACACACACACACACACACACACACACTCACACACAGAGTGATCTAGTTGTTAAAAAGAGTGAGATCAAAAATGACTCTCTCCACGACCAGAATCAAAAATACTGCACACACACACACACACACACACACACACACCACACACACACACACACACACACACACACACACACACACACACGCATAATTCTATGACTTTCTGATGAGTTTCCTCACTTGTGGGAGAGCCGCTTCTCGGAGTCTCATAAATGATGCATTTTGTGTGAAATTCTCTTTTTTCTAACATTGCGCGTGAGTGCTTATGTGTGTGTACGTGCACGTGTGTGTGTGTGTCAGAGAGAGACGACAGGGAGGTTCTCTCCAGGTATTGATCTTCTCTGAAGTCCCGTTCTGTCTGAGCACAGATCTTGCTTGGAATCCTTAATAGACACACACACACACACACATGTTAAGGCAGAGGATTCCTACATGCAGGCACCTTGGAACATGCTCACGTACATGTCTCCACAGCAAGGTTTCTCCAAGTGGGTGCCGTAACGCCAGTCCAGGGGTGCCATGGATAATATTTGGAATTTCTTTCAGTTCACCAAAACGCTATTTTCTCGCTCACCCTTGGTATTCCTTCGTTCAAATTGCAAATTTCTGGTGTAGAGCCCGTCTAGAGACTTCTGTAGGGTTGGTTTCAGGGTCCAGCATTCACTGCCATATAGGAGAACAGCCTCTACCGTTGCATAGAATAAGCTGAGTTTGATTTGTCGGGGGAGGTTGGAGTTCCATACACTGGCCATGCCGTTCAGGGCCCTCCATGCAAGTGCCTTCCTCACATAAATATCTTGCTCGGTCGAGTTGAGCCATGAGCCCAGGAATTTGAAGTCCTTGACTTCCTTCAGAGCAGTGCCTCATGTTGCTGTCAGAGGTGGATGTTAGGATATTATAGGTGATAACCTCGCTTTTCTTGGCATTTAGCCGAGGGCCAGCCTTGACACACTCTTGGCCCAAAACGTTTGAGAACCGCTGCTCTACAGCATAGTTTGTGTACAAAAACAGGAAATGTGTGTGTACAAATTGATAAATTAACACTGAGGTGTCCACAACTCAGGAGTGT
>NC_139942.1:26078492-26175992 GCF_963454915.1 Gymnoscopelus microlampas | reverse complement strand
CGCCCGCTTTTCAGCTGTACTAGTTGGTTTTGTGTATATATAAATATATTTTCAAAGCAGTACCACTTAAACTTTCTTCAGCCCATAAACCAAATCAGACATTTATCCTCATCCAGGGAGCGGCACTCCTGAAAACGGATTAGTGTTTCTTGGTTGGGGGCCGGCGCCCCAGAAACCAGGCCCTACGACCCGTTTTGTGGCCCAGCTCATGGTTTATGAAATCCAGTTCTAAACTGTTACTCTTCCCTGAGATCCAGGGCGTAGGGAGTTGTAAAATGGCGAGATAGTTTGGATGAGAAGTCACAGCTTGATGTTTTGTTCTTTATTCCCAGCATATTTATTTGCAACTGTATCCTCCCAAAACAAGCCAGTGCAGCGTATCTTAAATTCTAGATTACAGCCCAACGACAGCTGTGGGTCTGTTTTCATGGGGTCCACGTGAGCATCGTGCCAGTAGGTTGTAATGAACCCATGTCCCAGGGTGAAGGTAAATTCACTTAAGTCCGGCTCCCAGGCTGAAATAGTGCAAGAAGCCTGTACGCTAGCCCAGAGGATGAAACGCATACAAGATGAAGATAGAGGCAATACTTAAGAATTTTAGCTGTGTTTTTCATTTTAACCACTCAAGCCCTATATACTTTATCGTACAGCAAATAGCCGCATTGCGATGCATTGTGAGCTTTTAGACCTGCTGTTTTAGCTATTTTAGAAGAATAAATGAAACAATTTGTTTTTATGTAAAACATTTCTGTGGGGGGGGTGGTAATTCTGTGGCCTACTGGCACAATGCACAAGACATTTGGCATTAATCAGTCCAGCGGTTTGCAAGATTAGTTCTGGACACACTGGATCAGTTCTCGACGGCTAGACCCGTTCAGAGCAAACTTTTAAGATTTGGAAAATTTGCCCAAAATGGGGACGCCTGGGTTAATGGTGATTAACTGTCCAGTTCACTCTCTCCTCTCTGCATCCCCGCCTTCCACCCAGCCCTCCCTCTCTCAGATGACCACAGCCACATAAAGACAGATTAGCATGTCTGTTTATAGCGCCCGGGAATTAACTAAGTTGTAAGAATGCGGTTTTCTATAAATCAGCCATGCTAGATGAATATTCATTGCCGGAGCGAGACGGGGCACGAGGCAAGCAGAGTAATGCCAATCTTTATAAGAGTCACCACGTTTTCTGTAGGTCGGGGAGAGCCCCTGCGGCCTCTGGTGTTTTTGTGGCCGAGTGTGCGACGGAGGGATTTATAGTAGCTTTTAAAAGAGAGAGAGACGGAGAGAGAGACTGACTTGTTTGAGGGACAACTCCAGTCCAGTTCAGGCCGGTCCAGTCAACTTAAAGTCCTGCTGGCCCTTTATAAGCTAGCAGGCTAATCAAGGCTAAATGGCTTTTTACAAGCTATGCGCTAATAAGAGGAGAGGGTAAAGCAGTTTATGACCATGGAATGGCGAGTCAGGCTAGGAGACAGACCAGGGCTTTATAGACAACCAAATGCTAGTGGGGTTACAGGGAGGGGGGTCCCTGGTATACTTGTGGTACGCCATTATACACTATAACATCCTCAGTGTTCATTTAACTCTGAGAGTATTAAAATGGGTGTATGCCTGGGTATTATATTGAATATGATTTGACGTATTTTAATGGACAGTATGACAAGTATTTAGTATAGCGTGCAAGGGTAAATAATGTGTTGTCTCCTGCAGTTTTGGGCTCAAGAAGTAAAGCACATGCATCCAAGCTCCTTATATGCACACGCACACACACAGCCAATAATCATTCCCGCGATCCCGGCCCTCAAACTCACCGAGTTTGCAGACACACACACACACACACACACACACACACACACACTCTGCTTGTCCTTCCCCTCCGGATCAATACCATAGATCAGCTAGCTATGTCGCTGGAAAATGACCACATCACCATAAACACACACGCACACACTACTATTACGTTGTTACCAGGGAGCGAGCGGACGGCCATAATAAACATCAGCTGCCTCATCTCGCCGCTCCACCGTCATCGCAATCGTTGTGGTCTGCGCATTGGCCATATTGATTTAGTTATGGCCACTTCATATGCTGTCGGACAGTGTTAAACACACATTTATGCTAGCGCACCGCACATTAATCAGAAGCTGCTTAAGAAAGGAGGGAGGGATGAAAAGACTCAGGAAGGATAGAGGAAGAGCGGAATTAAGAGGAATGAACGAAAGAGAAAAGTGAAGCAGAGTAGTAGTGATAAGTGCGAAAGGTGCAGGCGTGGGGGAAACGAGGCATGGAGATAATGGGGAGAAAGAGATGAAGAGAACATAAGGAAGGGGGTAAGGATGGACAGATGAAGAGGTAAAGAAAGATGAAGAGTACAGCGGGAGGGACCGCAGTGATGTATGGAGGAGGGCGAGGATGGGGTGAAGCTGTAAATCCAATGTGAGATGGGGCCTTTGAGGATACAAGGCCCGCGCCGGCTAGAGAAATGTCATCCGGTGTAACGAACACAGAGAGCCCGCTAAAATGATCCCATATATTGAAGTACAGAGAGCTTGACGGTGAAACAAGGTAGAGGTGTGGAATAGAATACTGTACTGCACATTAGGTCATTTCATGTGATGGTGATGGTCATGCTCTTATGTGCAAGGATAGAAGAACATTTGGGAATCAAACGCCTGCACATAACACACAAAGAGTCAACCAAGTGCGTTTACATTCCAGGCACTTACGACCGAGCCCTTATCTAATTTAGATGTTCAGTGATTGTGGCAGTGGATTGAGGTTAGGGTCCAAGATCTCCAACACTCTTTTGTACTGTTGGAAATGATAAGGGGTAATGATAGTCTGAGTATTTTTACCATGTCAGTACATACTTGTATCAGTAACGGCGATGGACGCCGATATGATAGATTTATTTTTTAAGTTTTTTTTTTTAACTGAAAATGGCTAATCTACAAGATCACAATGTTCGTGAGCTTGCAGATCCGCTTTTTTTGCTAAATGTTTGCCTGATATGTGCAGAACACTAGGGTTTAAAGTGCTTGGGAAAAAAATGTAAAATAGGGCTAAAAACTATACACATGCCTACCTATGAAAGGCATGTGCACAGCAGTGGTATCAGAGATTACCTTTTAGGGTACAGGGTTAACTGAATTCATTATGGATATCGGAAGCTTTAAGAGTTTGGTTGATTTCAGCCTGTCTGGCTTTCTGTTCTCCAAAATATCGTAATCGGGATTGGCCTTGAAAAATCCATATCGGACGACCTCCGCTAAGGGGTTTTACCATTTCCTCTGATATTCTGAATCCCATCCCTGATATTGCAGCTCTAAGAATTCCTCTCATGGACCCGGGGAGTCGTATATCTTTAGATCTCTCCATCTTGTGGAATCCATACCTTGTAAAGGACTGCCGTGTGGAATTTTACAGCCCTGCTCAACTCCCACACACTGTCTCCTTACCCATCAATATGTCTTGTAACGTCAAAACTAACCTTTCCCTCTCTCTCTCTCTCTCTCTCTCTCTTTCTCTCTCTCTCTCTCTGACAGAGTAACAGAGGACTCAACGGCCACCACTCTGGAGGCACTGAAGGCTCGGATCAGAGAGCTGGAGAAGCAGATCCTGAGAGGGGACCGGTACAAGTGTCTCATCTGCATGGTGAGAATCTGAATGAGTGTCTGTCTGCCTGCTCACTGGGCACTTCAGATCCATTGGGAAACCTCAGATCCATTGGGAAACCTGATTGGGTCTTAAGCAGTATTTTACTTCCAGTAAACCTCTGGCATTCCATGAATTCCTTTGACCATTTCAAATGAATGTACTTGAAGATCGCTTATTGTGTTTATATTACATGGACCAAATGGCCACAAGCGACATTCAAAGTTATGCTTGGAGCAGACCATTGACCATGTATCTACAACAGCCATTTTGCTCTCAATTGCTTCTCACCTCTAAATCATGTAAATATGGTCAAATGTCTCCTTGTTCCCTTCTTAAAGCCGTAAATCACCTTCAGGTTGAATTCACCTACTGTATAAGGCAATCATGTACTCTAAACAACAAGAGCTGGTCATGGTCACAAAGAATGAATTGCTCTGTAATAAAGGCCAAGTGCTCTTGTTTTTTTTTAACTTCTCATAATATGTGAAGAAAAACATTATGTGCATGTCAGCCTGTGACTAAAGCTCTATCATGCCCTTAGTTAATGTGTGTGTGCATCAGACAAAGCCTTATCAGTATGTCAGTGGTGGCAGTGATGGTGTCATTGTGTGCTTGTTGCATGGCATTCCCTGTCACCTTGTCTTGTTGTCTGTCAGGGATGAAGGCACCGGGTTGTATCATTGAGTTGTCCCACAAACTGAATAAAACAAAACCTGCTACAGCAGAGCAGATGCACTCAAATATTCTAGGACAATAACGGTAGTTATCGTAATAGCTTTAATTCTACTTAATGAATTTCCATTATCATTTAATTTCCCTACCTAGCACTATTGAAAATATAATGATAAAGTCTTAGCATGTGAAGTGGTGACCTCTTGCACTGACGGTGTCATGGCTGGAGCTCCCGGCTTGTATTGACAATTGATTGGCTCCGCTGATCAATAAACAGAATGGTCATATGGTCATTATTGATGACATCACGCTTGAGCGATGGCTGTGCATCAATATTTCAGATTCATCGGGTGCTTAAGATGTGGTCATCTTACCTCCCACCCCCAATGGATCTCTTCTCCGAGTCCAAAACATTGTTATTTAGTTTGTAACACACAACCATGTTCTCATCCATGGAGCTGGAAGATAGCGCAGTGTCTGCAGCTTGCGAGTGTGTGTGTGTGTGTGTGTGTGTGTGTGTCTGTCTTTCGGTGTGTGTGTGTGTGTGTGTGTGAGGAACGGGTAATTACCGACGCCTGCGCTTCCTAAAGGTTGTTGGGAGCCCGAGGTGACACGGAGGGCAAGGCACGCCGATCGATCACTCACTGCCCCATGGACACCCTGCTCTGCTGTGCTCATCTGTCACTGTCCCTCATCTCACACACACACACACACTATAGCTCACGCACGCGAATACACATAACTGCGCAAGCATATACACTACCCACACATTCTCATGCACACGTGCGCATGCACACACACACACACACACAAGAACACACAAGCTTATACACCAACCACACACACACACACACACACACACACACACACACATACACAAGAGCACACAAGCTTATACACCAACCACACACACACACACACACACACACATTAACACACTGCTACCAGATTCCATCTGTCTCTGTCTGTCATTCCCTTGTCACCGCTCATCTCTGGCTGGTACCGTCCTCTGACAGCACTGCAATGGGTGGGGTCATTCTAGTTAACCAGGGGGGTGGGGGTGTTCGTTACGTGCACTTGTGCAGTACAGACAGATAGGGAGTTTGTTGGCTGTAAAAAAATAGTTGAAATCAATCTGTATCTTTAGTCAGGGGGTCTTACGCAAACCATGCGAAATGGAAAGCATTTGTGAACAGACAGGACAGCAGGTAACTGTTGATAACCTGCTTAAAACCAGGTGTGGCTTAGTGGATGAGGCTGTTACTGTATGGTTATTTAAACCAGCTGTGGATCAATGCAGTGTTTCTCAAACGTTTAATTTCAAGGAACCTGATAACTCAAAGAGTTTACAAATGGAACCAAATGGACCCGTGAAGGTTCATTTGTACACTCTCAGAGTTACACACCTCTAGTCTAAGGGTCCATTTGGAACCCCCTCAAGGAAAACCCTGAGGATCCCTGGACCCCACTTTGAGAACCATTGGCGTTAGTGTGTGAAGCTTTAAGTAATTATATCCAGGATATAATTGTTGTAGATGAAAGAGCTGCTGAAAGGAGAGGAAATCATTATGAGTGTTGGTGTGCATTTTTCTTAGACATCACTCAAGTATCTAAGAAGGCCGGCTATAGTTTTAATTTCCATTAGTGGTAGAAGATTGTTGGGCTGCCTTTGCTAAATTAGTTCATGTTGTCCTGAGACAAACTCCCCACTTGTACTTCAGTCTTATCAGTGGACCTCTACCTCCACCTACTGGCCACTCAAGGAAGTGAAAACTCACTTGTTTAAGTTGTCTACTCCGCTGTATTGTAGTCATACATGTATACTACAATGTGGGCTATGAATTAAACAACTCTATTGTTAATATTAGTGCGTGGTAATCACACCTTGAAATGTAATTAAATTACGTTTCCTCCTCATGTGCCTTGTGTGTTTATCAATGAGTGAATGAAGAGTGTTTTCATCTCATTAATTCCATGTATTTCCTCAAGCTGTAGTGACAGCAAGGAAGTTTGACAACAGTTTGAAAAGGAGACAAACTACTCCACGAAAACAGTTTAATCATGCTCAGAAGGGCCACAGTTGGTGAACAATAGCAGGGTCTTGAAGGCGTGTTAACTAAACAGTTGGATATGCAGTTTAGATCAGTAGTTCTGACTTCACCCGTAGCATTCAAGCTATAAAAGACCAAAAAAAGAAAACAGTAGGTCAGTAAAGTAAAGTTGTCAATCATCTTTTTTCCATATGTGTGTGTGCGTCAACGGAATCGTTTTGTCAGTGTAGGTCATGCTTTGAGTGCATGTTGGGTCGTCCATTCGTGTTTGTGCGCCAGGAATTCACACGTCTGTGTTTGCTAGCCATGCGTGCACACACTCACACGTATGTGTGTGTGTGTGTTTGTGTGCACGCATATTTCTGGACATGTGTATTTCGGAACATAATTACAGCTCGTGTGTGTGTGTGTGTGTTCACATGCGCCAAGAAAAGCCCGCCTCTGTGATTAGCTGCCACCTTTCGCCCCCCTCCTTCTCCCCTACTCTCCCTCCCCCCTCCTCCCCCCCTTCCGCAGAGGAAGCCTGCCACCCTATCAGGCGCTGAGAGCAAGAGCCTTCTTGGGGCATGGCCCGGGGCCCGGCCATCGGCCAATGGGGTTGGAGAGAGGCAGCCTAAGTCCCTCCCCCTCGGTCTGTACTGTCTGTATAGGGGCGTTGTGATTGGCGGCTACAGCAGCGGCATAAAGAGGCTCCTCCCACAACCCCTACGGAGGGTAAGGCACTCCCTCCATCCCTCGCTCCACCCTCATGGGACCGCAGCTCTCTCTCTATGTGACCAGAAGAGAGACCATGTGACCATGTGATGTAGCTGCACATGTTCACCTCCCTCCCTCATCCCCCCCGCCCCCCATCTATACTTCCTTCCTTCCTTCCTTCCGCCTGCCTCCTTCCCTCCTCCTCCTCGATGTGCCTGGCCTGCCCCATTGCCTTGCCTGTTGTGTCATCTCGTTGTGTCTGTGCGTGTGTATACGTATATCCAACAGGTTGCCGGTTTGATATCCCCCTCTTGCTGCCTTGCTCAGTGGTACTGTGGCTGCTGGCCGTCGTGTCGTTCTTGTCGTTGGTGCTTTGGTGACGTTGTTGTGAAGTCGGGAAGTTGACCGTTTTTATGTGTAAAATGATTGTGTGTGTGTCCAGGCTTGTGTCCACTGGACCTGATGTGGTAACCTTTCTTTGTGCTTTTCTGTTCCTCCCTCTACCTCCACCTCCACCCCTACCTCTCTCTCTCTCAGGACTCTTACACAATGCCTCTCACCTCCATCCAGTGTTGGCACGTCCATTGTGAAGAATGCTGGCTCAGGACTCTGGTACGAAATACGCACACAAATATGAATATATGTATCCTCTTCCATCGGTCTCACACACCGCATTACCATTTCAACTTTGAGGGGTGTAGCTGAGTGGGTAGAGAGAGGCCGTCTAGGAATCAGAGGGTTGCTGGTTAGAATCCCAGTCCCTGAGCAAGACACTTGACGAGGCTTTATTTATATACTTTGTCGTGTGCCGGTTTTGCGCACCAAACTTAGCCTGAACTGCGCTGCAATGCTGAACTTTTAGATTGGCTACTTTTGGCACGTGACATCAGTGCACAAGTATAACTATAAATAACAAGTGGTTCCATTTATAATAAGTATAACTCTGTCTTTAACCTCTTGACGGTGCACCCATCTGAGCAGCCATCTGCTGGGTGAATGTAGAAAAGTGGTTTCCCCTCCACAGTGGACCAGTAAATACTTCCCTTTCCCCTTCCATTTAATGTTAACTGTTGTAGCGCTGTTTTGGTACTGTACTTCTTTCCCACTTCTGGCAATTTTTCTTGTTGGCCAGGGTGTAAACACCCTGCAGTACAGTAGCCTATTAACACATTGACTGCCAGTCGCGTAGATCTACGCGAACCGATTAAAAGCCGCCACGTGCCAATCGCGTAGATCTACGCGAACTGGTGATATTTCGAAAATCCAATGTTAATTCGAAAAAGTGCACTTTCCGATTTTTTTGATCCAGTTCCGGTTCCGGTAGGACGACCGGAAACGGAATTAAACGGGTTCTGTTTTTTTCGATCGTATCCGCTTCCTGTCTGGGATGCGGTTTTAAAGTCGATTATCTCGGTTTTTGTTTTTCTCCTCGCTGATCACTGTCTAGCGTTCACCGCTGTAGCTTCAAGATGGCGGAACGTAAGGGGATGCGGTTTTCACTGCTCGTCGCACACAGATCCCCTGTGTGTGTGTAGAACCAAATGAACGCGCATTTTTAACGGATTTAGCGGGGTCTATGGCGACATGAAAAAAACAATAAAACCTTGGCACTGGTGAGTACATTATGAGATTAAACTCTGGCGGTCAATGTGTTAAGCGAACTAGCAACCTGGCATCGTCTTGTAGTTCATCAAAAGAATAATGTGGAAAATAATGCTGTTAATATTCCCCAACTGTGCATTTAAATATTGTATTCCCCAACAGTGCATTTAAATGTTGTAGCCAGTAGCCACACACACAGTGCAGTTCAATAATGAATTAGCCTAATTTCATTCTGGTTTGCACTCTGGGAGGAAACTGATAAACACAGATTAAAAAGCCAAAAATAAGACGAGAGAAATACTGTACCACTAAACCTACTCAAGCAGTCACTTTTACTATCAACTTAACGTTAAGAGTTTAGCTCAGTTTAACCACTTTCAAACTAATTGTGAGGTGGTTTTATCAGCTATTGTGGCTATTCGTCATACAACAAAGTACTGCTACCGTGTGATGTTCACAATGTAGTCCGTGAGAAATGGTTAAGTATTTGACCCGGGGAGATATTTAACCATACACCTCTACAACACCTGCTACACACCTCACTGTCGGTGCCCACAAGCATAGTAGTTATTAAAAACACTCATCTCATACCGTTTGTCTGGAGCTAATTCAATACATAGGAACTTTGATGAACTATTCCTCATGATAGAACCTGTTCTCTCTCGGACACGCACGCACGCACGCACGCACGCACGCACGCACGCACGCACGCACACACACACACACACACACACACACACACACACACACACACACACACACACACACACAGACGGTGTCAGCAGTGTTACTGGTTATTAGTCTAATATCGTCACTGTCTGGTGGAAAAAGATTTCTGCCCGACAGCAACGATATATGGTATTCAGTGGTGTGTTATTAACTGATGCTAACATGGTAAGTGCAGAGGAAAGGGTTGGTGTTTTAGTTCTTGGTAGGGAAAGGCAGTCCTCTCCTCCTCCCCTCTCATTTCTCATTCTATTCTTTTTTTTCCCCTCTTCCATTCTGTTCCTCTACACTCCTTTCTTTATCTGGTCTCTCCATACATAAACACTACCCATCCTCTTTGCCTGGCCTACTTGTTGTTAACTAGTTGTACGAACGCTTGTTTTATTGTTGTATTGTTTTATTGGATCTTGTTTAGTCGATACAATTATTTGTTTTAGCTCCTGAGTCCTGCTCATTTGATTCAGCTATTTTGTCTCATCTGTTTAAGGTAATAGGTAGCTGATATATTGCACTTTTACCTTAGCGCTAGGTATACTCTTGGTTGCTTGTTTTTGCAGAAAATGCACTTAAGACTTCTGGTGATTAGTAGTTTTCGTTCGCTACCTATGTTGAATGCACTTATTGTAAGTCGCTTTGGATAAAAGCGTCTGCTAAATGACTGTAATGTAATGTAATACATACTCTACGTGTCTCTACCTGTGTAGAGATTGCCTTTTTTCTCCCCTTTTCCGCAGAATTCACATAATTGAGCGCAGCATAATGTGTATGCTCGCGCACACACGCGCACAATATGAAGAGAAACATAAATTAGTTGGAGATGGTTGAACATTTGTTTACCCACTCACTAGCATATCGTCTCTGTCGGGTATAAACTAGTAGCTTTTGATAGATAGTAATGTGTGTGTGCGTTATGCAGGGGGCATTAAAGCCATAGCTTGGAGGCGTCTATAAAACAGGCAGGGCTCGGCTGATCAAAGTAAATGCCTGTGAATCTAGTTAACGTCAGCCCTGCTCCTTACTGCTTTAATAGGCCCAGGCAGCTGGCGCACACACAATGCACAACACCATACACATAACATGCACACGCACCTAGCAAGGACAGTGCTTACACACACACAAACTAATCTATACAGTTCAAACTACAAGTAAGCTGACCTGTGCATGTGAGCGTGGAACCCTTTTCTCTTTGTGCGCTACAGCGCAAACCATGCACACACATTCTACCTCAGTTCCCAAACAATGGTTCAGGGTGGTTCAGTAAATTCTTTGTTTTTTATGTTTCCTACAATTTTGTTTTAAATTATTTCCAAAAATATATATATTTGGACCTAAAAATGTAACATTTTTCAATAGAATTTAAGAAATGGAAAAATGGAAAAAAGAAATGTACACATGGTGAAAGTGAAAATAGCCAATCTACAAGCTTACAACCTTGACGCTTTGTGAGCTTGTTGATTGGCTATTTTCACTATTTTTTAACTAATTTTCTGCCAATCACACATATATGCGTTCTATTGAATCCATCACTTGCCTGCCAATAACGCATAAATGCGTTTTTAGAAAAAAGAAGAAAAAAAAAGATTCTTTTTCTTTTCTTTTTTTTCCCGAAGATCTAGACTCCCATCCACTTCCTTGTTAACTTAAAACTTAAAAATTCTGTATCTTGGCTCCTGAGTACTTTTTTAATTTCAATGAAAAATCTCTGGCAGACAACTGCAAAGAAATCTGAAATAATTCAGGCAGGTTAAGTGTTAAATAGGGCTTCATAATTTTGGGTCTCGAACTGAAGTTTGATCTCCCTCCCTCTGTTCCTCCTCTGCTGTCCTCTGCTCCTCCGATACAAGGAGGTATTTTTCAGAGTTGTGACCTTATAGATCTGCTATATTCACCACTTCTTAAAAAAAAGAAAATTGGAAGATATGGATATTTGTTTTTAAAAAATGGAATTACATTTTTTTATGTTTGGAAAATCGTTTGAAATGATAATTAAAGAAAATAATGGGATATTTACTCACAACCCATATAAATGGGTCCGTGACCCAACAATGGGTCCCGACTCACTGTTTGGCTTACAGCAAAAAAATATGTATAGCCTTCTTTTTGGGGATCAAAAGGGCTCGACCCAATTGACGTGGCAAACGCTCACATGCACACACACACATGTACTGCCCAGCAGTCTTCCTGGCACGGTGACAGGAACTCAAGTTGTGTGATTTAGTCATTCTTTCGCATCAGTGTCAGGAGTGTGTGTGTTTGTGTTCATTTCGGGGAAGTAGAGCCTGAGACAGGCACATGAATGCACCCCCACCCCCACCCCCATGTTTACACACGCATAGTTACACTCCTTCCACATACATGACAGTGGACTGACATAAGTGTCCACATACCACAGAGATGTCCCTACATGGACAGACCAGGGTCAGTCAATAAACATGTCACACAACTATCTAAATGCATTGATTTGCCCTGTAAAGACAGTGACCACTTAACAGTAGGCTTGTCTCCAAATGGATGCAGCGATCTTTAGAAATGCTTCACCTAGTATTTGTATATGGTAAAACTACTTTACAAGAAGGATGTTGGTGTAACTAGGAGATTCACTGAAGGTTTTTTTTTTTTAGGCTACAGCTGTAACTGTCATCTCCTGGTTTTACACAGACAAGACTTACCGTTTGGACCATGAAGTGGTGACCTCTTTGAAGATAACAATACAGAGAGCCGGCATTAGTTTTTAATGGCAAATTATTATTATTTTAAAGGAATATTGATTCATAAATTGCAGCTTGAACTGCGAATTGAGCCAGAGGTTGAATCTACATAGACCACCTATACGCTTTGCATTATCTAACTGCAGCTCATCACACTTCATCTGTCCATTCCTTATTATCGCCTGCAGCTTTCCCACAGACGGTACATTATCATAAAGAAGAGAGCTAGCATGCAACATGGGATTACATTTTCCACTTATACTGTGGGTTTACACAGGGAAAGGACAGATTCAATTATTTTTTAGAACATTCAGGCTATAGGCCTATCCTGTGTTCAAATAAGGATGTGTATGCTGAAAACAAACTAATGCCACTGCCGCGCAACCGAGCATTAAACTTCTCTAATTGTCCTCCTGCTTCCTCCATGCAGGGAAACAAGAAGCTGTGTCCACAGTGCAACACCATCACCTCGCCTGGAGACCTGCGACGCGTCTACCTGTGAAGAACACGCCCTCCCTTTCTCCATCTCTACCGGTCCTCCCCCGTCCCCATGTACCCCCACGCTTCATCGCAGAGTCCACCCATTTCCTACCCTAATTTCCGGCAATGTCATTCTTCGTTTTCTCCCTCCCGTGTGGCTTGCCTCTGAAGAGCATACAGACAAGACTCTTTAACAGAGCTCCACTGGCTCTTTCTGAGGGTTCAAACTGGCTGGTTGAATGGCTGATTTTGGCTGACTGAATATCATGGATGACTCACTGACTGATAAGTTCCCTGGCCAACCCCCTCCCACAAAAAAAGAAAGAGTCATTGGGGGGGATGAACTTTTCCTAAAAATTCAAGATGGACCTGCAGTCCAATTAGTCGGCTTATGTTGATTCAGCCTATCAAAGAATTGTTACCGCTTCTGTCGGTAGTTGGTAGAGTTCGCCTCAAAAGGACAATATATAGGGCTCTGGTGGTTGGTAGATGCCAGCCGTACATGATGCCTAGAGACACTTTGTTGCAAAAGAGGTTGAAGGAGCTCTTAATAACGAGATGAACAATGAATAAAGTGCCAGCCAGCCCACCTAGCAGGCCAGCCCTGCCCTCCTCCACTGTGACCTCCCAGATGTCAGCCTCACGTCGGCTCGTGCCACTTGGGTGTGAAACCTCTTGGTAGCTTCAACCAGCAGGAGCTGGTTCCCTGAGAGAACTCATGGCAGCAAAAACCCAGGACTTCTTCCCACTTTGAGGTTTCGGTGGTGCTGGGCAGTCGGCTCTGTCCCACATTTTGACTTGAAAGTAGGTTTTTTGTTTGTTTTTGTTGTTTTTTGGGGGGGGGCGGAGATTAAGTCCTCTGTGGTTCAAGGCAGCCCAGCTAAACTTCAAGCTGCCGTTTGGATGCCGGCCTGTGGGCATGGTTGAGAGAAAAGGACCCATCTACGGTAGTCTAAAACTGAGCTTTCAACCAAACCTGACGACGACCTCAACAACCACATTAAAGGAGTTTGATACTCCTTCCTCCTCCTTCTCCTCCTCAATTGAAAACTTCCTTCCTTTCTTCTTTTTGTGGTGTTCTAGTGAAGTCAACCAAATTTTTCTCCCAAGATGCAGTGCAAGCACATGTAATATAGTCTATGTATGTTTACAGTGTTGGGTGTAAATGACATAGAGCTCACATAACTCGTGACACACACACACACACACACACACACACACACACACACACACACACATTACACACCACACACACAGACATAAACACAGTCAAAAGTATATAATATCAAAGTCCTGTTTTTAGGTTGAGTTTCGGGAAAGGTGAAGGGAACGATTGTTTGAAAAAAAAATGGCTGGAAAAAAAATAAGCCTTATGTATTTTTTAAAAACAAGATGTTGATGTTTCGAGGTTGAAGTTGTATTTCACTGTACAGGATAAGAAAAAAAACTTAAGAAATAATAATAAAAACTACTCGAAAGTAGACGTTAAAGGTTTAGATGGTGTACATTTTCATTTCTTTTCCATCAAGGAACTACAGCGTGCCCTGAAAAGCTGTAGATTTGAGAATAAAGCAAGGAGGTATTTTTTGTTTTTAATTTTGTAATTTCCTTGGGAATTATGGAAATTCTTATTGCCCTTGGTTTAAACGAGCACTGAGCAATTGGTGTTGAATGACCATTTAATCATGACGCTGTCCGACTGCGTTGCCATTTTTTCTTTTACTCAGGAGCGATGCTAACCTCCTACGTTCTCATCCGTTTGGAATAACAACAAGCTTGGACAGAAAATACTTCTTATTTTCTGTTTGACCCCCCCCCCCTCTTGCCCCCTCCCACCACACACACACTCACCTACCTGTCTCAAAAGAATACCTTTTCAAAATGATCCTGCTACGCTGCAAAAAGCGTCGTCTCGCCCCCCCCCCCCCTCTGCCCCCCCCTCGGTCACATGATGTTGTCCTCTGCCCTCTACAGCAGCAGCAACCAAGGTGGTGGTGTGGCTTTGTGTTTGTAAAACTATGTATTCTGTGATGTATGTATTGTTGTAAGAAATGATTAAGAAGAAAAAAAATCAATAAAATAAAGTTTCTCAAACACCGCGACTGGTCCTGTTCACAAAGGTCCACAATAGAAACTTTTCCAGAAAAATGTTCCTGCATTCACTGACGAGAAGAGACAGATGGCCTTAATGCAAAAAGATCTGGATATTTATTTTGCTTTGTTTACTCTGTCATCTTGGTGCAAGTAGTGGTTTCCTTTTGTCATCTTTAAGTCTGCTAATCGCTCAACTTTGTTGTAAAAGAGAAGGGAGATAAGATTCTAGGAAGCGGTTCTCAAACTGCCAGCCAAAACCTAAGTATACAAATTATTAAACTTTTTTGGGAGGAATCGTTTTGATTGGTTTAGATTTGTCTTTTAGATACGTTATTCTTCATCCGACGGTGTCGCAAGCAGAGAATTAGCAGATCTGCAATCTCTCAACGTGTCGCAGAGCTTGTAGATCTATTTTAAGCATACGGCTCCTCGTACGATAAAGTCAAAATCTGGCTCAATGTTTCAAATGCCTCAGGGTGTGTTCCCTCTGCTTTTAGTTGAATCATTTAGGAACATGTAAAGATAGGCCAAACAGGATGCAATAATACCCTGTGTTAATGTTTTGTCATGGATAGCAAAATAAAAATAAAATCTCTCTCTGAGACTTCTCTCGTGTACACCCTCACATTGTGATTCCTCCCTGCAGTAACAAATATTTGAACCTGCCCCAAAGATGACAAATTGCACAAGTTGATTGTGTCCAAACTAATTTGTGTCTTGTATATTCTTGGAAATGGTACATGTCCTTCCCGTTTGTAAACTACATTTGACATTAATTAAATGATTGTAAATCTGATGCCCCCCTTGTCTCTGTTGCCTTAATTATGCCTATAATGCCTTTTAGTTTTTCAATCAACTGGAGATTCTTCTTCCTTCTGTTTTACGTTCTGGGTTAAGTAAATGTTTTCGTTTTTTTTTACTTTGATAGTCTTGTACATCTTGGACTTTGTTTTGTGGGATGAGCATTCAAAGAGACTTGCTTTTCTTTATTCATGGTTCATTTGAAACTTTATTAGGGTACTGTATGAGGGCTGGATGGATTACCATCAGCCTACTCTAGCACTGAATCACTAATCAAATCAAATCTGTTTATTGGTTTTGATAGGTGCATGGTTCTCAGATAAAAATAAATACTGTACAACAGATAACAGAAAGAAAAATGTAAACCCAGACCCAGTGAGCAGTGTGAACTGTATTGTTAGGGTATTTGTTACTGTACGTTTGCACATAATATGTCCAACAAAATTGCACATATGGACGCATAGTATATGCAGACATGAGACAAGTCATGTATCGTCTGTTGCACAGACATGTTAGAAATATGGGTTATGTTACAGGTTCGATATTACAGATATTGTACATAGAAATTGCATTTGGTGGTGCATGAGTGCAAATACAAAGTACAGGGAATACTGTCCTCTGTTGAGCCACGTTGAGTTTTTTGGGGGCATTAAGCATTTTTATGTCCAAAGGCTTCCCACTTATAAAGGAGTAGTTCACCCAAAATGACTTATTACACACCCCATGAAGCCTTGAATTCATGGGATCTTTTTATCGCATTCCTAAGCCAATAATTTGATGACCGGCGGAGTCGGTCTCAAAGCGAGACTCAAAGCGTCTCCATTGAGTTTCCTATTGACCGATGACCCGGTCATCAAATTACTGGTTTAGGAATGCGACAAAAAAGAAAAATAAGTGAATTCAAGGCTTCATGGGGTGAATAATTGATAGAAAATAAGTCGAGTTTTGGGTGAACTACTCCTATCCACCTGTTTCTTGGCTGTGTGTTTTCCACTTCCTGTCGGATTTCATTGGATATCATTAGTCATCTGACCGGTTTCATTGGATTTCATTGGATCAAAAGACAGGAAGTGGAACACAGTGAAAAGCCTCGGAAACAGGTGGATAAGGTCCTTGCAGATAGCAGTTGTAAAGAACGGCAGTTCTTTACAACTGCTCTCTCGAAGTCTACAATCATCTCCGCCATCTTGAGAGTGTTGAGCTCCAAGTTGTTGCGACTGCACCAGGGGAGGCCATCTGTACCGCCTCCTGTATCTATGCACCGTTTCAGATCAGGTTGGTGTCAGCTTGAGAGTAGTCTCGCGTAGCCAGACCCCACAGAAAATGAAAAACAGCGACCTCTGCTTTTCTGATATTCTGTGGAGTCTGGCAGGAGTATAATGTTAGACTAGAGCGCAGGGAAACACCGGTTTCATGTCTGCCTATAGCGCATCACTTCCGGTTGGTGCGACCATGTTTTCATTCCCACTAACAATATGTCTACACGGAACACTAACACCACTTCTCCCAGAGAACATGGATGGTTTTGGTTATAAGCCCACTTGTTTCTATGATGAAAGAGTAATTTAAAATGTGAATATCTTTCCGTGGTTTTGTCCGCTCCGAGGACGCTATTGTTAAATTAGTTTCGGCTAGTTTCGAGGGGGGGGGGTGGATCATGGTGGATGGACACGTGAATCCCGCCCACTACATTTGATTGGGTAAAGCGCGGCCCACTTCCTGATCTGAAGGCACGCCCACTTGTATCCAATTGCGCACTGGTTAGGACGAACCGCTCCGACAGATTCCACCGCAGGTCGGAATCTGTTCTTGAGAGATTAGCTTGAGAGGGGAGAGCCATGCAGCTTTGCGGCGTCCTTGTGCCGAGTGTCAGTGGAGTTGAAATGTGCTTTCCCAGCTGACATATCGTCGGAGTCGGGCAGAAACCTCCTATCTCTATATTTTAACTTTTTGGGTTTTTTCGTAAATTAACGCCCTACAACTTGATCATACTACAGCGTCACACAAAAGCATCAAAAGTAGCAGATCCACAAGCTTGAAACATGTTGCTTCGAAAATCGCAATACATTTTGAGCTTGTAGATTTGATACTTTTGCTACTTTTGAATTTGAATCCTAAAAAGTAACCATTTTGGACATATGAGGTTTCCACCCGACAGAGACGATTTGCTGCTTCCTGTGTGTCAGGAAGTTGGTGACCCAGAGAGAGATAGGGTACATACACACATGAGCGACAACTTGACGCCCGGAAGTCGGAAGTCCCGTCCACTCCCATGTTATAGGAAAAACCGGACCGGAACTTCCGGTTTTTAACTTAACATGAGAGTGGACGGGGCTAGCGTAGCGTAGCGTAACGTAGCGTAGCGTTTGCCGTCAGCGTACGCTCATGTGTGTATGTACCCAGTGAGGTGTACTGTTCAGGCACGGGCCGGAACAAATGAGGAATTATGTAGCATGGGGATGACAGAACCTGTGAGCGGAGCATCTCACTTGTATACTTTCTATTAAGCTGTGTGAAAGTGAATGAACCAGTGATGTACTCAACCTTCTATAACTAAACTAACAACAATCATAAATGTCATATTGCCGCGCACAGATGGCTGTTGACAGATTCTTTTCTCTTTTTTTAAGACTTATCGGAGTGTTGTAAAAATTCAAATCAAATCTGTCTATTAGGGAAGCTGATGTAGAACACTATTGCCATTTGCCAAAAAACAGGACTTTTTACAAATTCGTCACCCACCATAAACCACCTAATCCCTTCTACTGCTGGAATGGCACTTGTAATCAGCAGTTCACCAGATGGTGTCAGCAGCAGGCACTGTGTGTGTGCGTGTGCGTGTGCGTGTGCGTGTGCGTGTGCGTGCGTGTGTGCGTGTGTGTGTGTGTGTGTGTGTGTGTGCGTGCGTGTGCGCGCGCGTACGTGCGTGTGTTGGCGTTGCCTTGTGCCTGCATTTCTCTTGTTAAACGGTGTTATTGAACTGAATCCTGCCAGGCATCAGAGCTCATTCAGCAGCAGCCTGTAACAGTAATTAGCTACAATTACTAACAATCCGCCCCGCCCTCTGCTTGGCACTCAGATCTGCGTCCAAGCCTCAAATTCAAGCATCTGTACTTTGCCTTTAAACTCAGGCCAAGGTGAAGGCGTATTATTATACGATACTATACGCCATTCGCCCGGCGCTCCTGTAAGTGTTGTCAGATGCTAATAAAGTTGTGTTGAATGAAAGGGAGAGAGCGCAGCAGGGGTGTAAAGCCTTGTATTAAAAAAAAGACTCCAGCCACTATAGGACTCACAAGAATGTAATGGAGCTCCGTTGAGCTTCTGGAACAAGACTGCTGAAGGTTGTGGAATTTGTCGAAGTGTAATTGTGGCTGGCAGACTGTGTGGCATACTGATGTTAGACATTTAGACGAGTATTTAAAGAAGTGAGAGGGGCTCCTTGGATGGATGACAGTGGGTCTGTAAAAAGAAATGAGCAGTTTGGTTAGAATTTAATTTACTAGCTCATTTGTGTTTATTAGTTTGTTCACCGGCATATTTGGGGGGTTCCCTGCCAAATGCCTGCACATGGAGACCCCCCAGACTGTTATTATTGATGAATTAAGGGGCACATTTTGTAGACAGATTTCTGTGTTGTTTTACTCTGCATCCCTTCCATTAACATAAGGAGTAATCCTTCCAGACAGCATGATGAGCCATACGTGCGTGTGCGTGTGCGGGTGCGGGTGCGGGTGCGGTTGCGGGTGCGTGTGCGTGTGCGTGTGCGTGTGTGTGTGCGTGTGTGTGTGTGTCTATGTGTATGTTGGCTGTATAGATCTCAGTGATGACAAATCTATAGAAATGTCTTTGCAGAGGTCAAACAGCAAGTGTCCTGGCAGGAGTTCTACACAGTGTGCTATAGTCATTGTCAGCAACCCCACACACACACACACACACACACACACACACACACACACACACACACACACACGCACACACACACACACACACATCGAGGCAGGCACACTGGCACAGGCACACACCCAGAGACGCGCACACATACACACACACACGTAAGCACGTACACGTGTCGCTAATACACACACACACACACACACACACACACACACACACACACACACACACACACACACACACACACACACACACACACACACACACACACACACACACACACACACACACACACACACACACACACACACACACACACACACACACACAAATCAATAGGACAGCTGGGCCTTAGCTGAACTCACACCTTGTCCCTGTGCGTGCACTCACACACAAATCCAGGTCATTACATATGTATGTGTGTGCATGTGGTTGGTTATGCATGATGCATGCATGCTCACGTGCACAGATGTAGCACACACACACACACACACACACACACACACACACACACACACACACACACACACACACACGCATTTCCTCCATTGGGGGGCATTCTCACACACACACACATGCACACACACACGCACAAGCGCGCGCACACACACACACACACACACACACACACACACAACTAACTAAGAGGGGTTTGGTTCCAGTGGGGTCGTTGAAGAGTGGAGAGGTGGAAGAGACAAGTGGAGGGAAGGATGTTAGCCAGTTCGACCAGATGGACGTGTGTGTGTGTGTGTGTGTGTGTGTGTGTGTGTGTGTGTGTGTGTGTGTGTGTGTGTGTGTGTGTGTGTGTGTGTGTGTGTGTGTGTGTGTGTGTGTGTGTGTGCTAGGCCAATTGTTTCTCGGCAGGTTGGGTGCCAGAGGTACCAGAAAATCTATCAGCGAGGCGCCCAGTGAAAGAGGGAGGAAATTGAACCAATGAACTGAAGGATCCCCCCAAGCTTGTTAAGTGTCATTAAGGCCATTTGGCTCATCAATTAGCTCTGCCTTAGAGCCACTGATACTCACTGTTCACTCAGGCTGTACTAACAGTATGTTACCGCTGTCGGGTGGAAACCTTGTATGTCCAAAAAGGTTTATTTTTTATTATTATTTTAAGAACATTTTAGAATAATGTACTTCTGTATGACACTCTTGTTTTTTTGTATTGTTTTCTTTAGATATTTTTGGGGACCTTTCTGCCTATATTGATAGTCCACAGTGAAGAAAGAATACTGAACTAGGTGGAGGCACGGGTGGAGCTAGATGGCACCTTGCTGATTATACCAGTGTGCAGTGTCAGGATGCAGGAGTTGTAGGAGGCTTTCATTAAAAAAAATACCTTGTTGTGAGGATGATGTTACATGAGTCACCTACAGTATGTTGTCAGTTGATGTAAATGAGTTGCTCAGCTGAGCCATCAGTTGATTATCTGTCATAGAGAGCTAGGAGCGTGTCTATATGGCCTGCTTGAACTAAGACGATGCTCTATTAATACTTACTATAGTATACACACTTATACATTCTTAAAGGAATAGTCAATGACCCAAACATCCTCATGCCACTTGAAACAGGAATAGTTTCTTTGCCCAGACAACACTTTTTTGGAACCAACAAATGGTTCCCTATAGACATCTTGGAGAAACCTGCTGCAGCGTTTTACTGTTAATCTTGTGTTGTGTAGAGAAAGCACGAGGCTAAATAATGTCATTTTTGTGGCGAGAAATGACATTGTGGTGGTGAACTATTCCTATATGCAGGTGGCATATAGCAACCATACAGTGACCAGTTACTTAGCAAATAGCTAAGATCATTGTCTGTTCTATATGATCCAGATAGAAACACAGGAATTGAAATACAACAGTGAGTCATGTACTTTAGTAGATCCCTAACCTTCTTTTCATCAAGTTCAGGTAGGCTCAGGGCAGCGGCAGGAATTTCAATCTAATACTTAATGTTTCCTTTTGTTTCCCTCTCTTAAGTAGTCACACACAAAGAAAAGAACATAATTGCTGCTTGTGATAAATTGCTTTCATATCCATGAATGCCAAACAGAAGATTGGAGGATGGCATTATGTAGATTTAGAGTGATAATGCATTTTTAATAACAAACACAAGTGCAGGTGTTAAGTGCAAGCGTGTGCATGACACACAAATAGCCTAGAAAGATACACACACTGAGGCAAGGGTGTGCCTGTGTATTATTTGTGCTTTACAAGATTACTGTCATTCACTGTGTGGGCACTGAGACAATGGAAAGCTCCCCATAGCAACAGTGCTAAGGTTGTTCTCTGCAGGTTGTTCTCTGTCTGACGTACCCTGTCATTCTGCAACGATTCAGTTTGAATCCAACAGGTTTATGCATTATAAATAACATCAGTTTCCCCATACCAGACTATATAAGACCAGGGTTGTGTTGAGTTCATAATAAGTAAACCGGCAACTAGGTTAATAATGAATTAGCTAGCTAGCTATGTGAGTCCTATTCAATTGAGTGATGAGTGATGTATATTTGGGTTAATCCGTTTGGATTGAATACTATTGAAGAGAAATTAACATGGATTCCTTATTCCTAAGGTTTAGTGAAAGATAAATGTTATTTCTATATGCATACTCTTTTCTGTTATTCCACATCCCTTACATTTATTCTCCTCACAAAAGAGGAGGGAATTTAAAAATATATGATTTTGTAATGTTTTATATCCATTTCATATAATTATTTCTATCCAGCATGCAAGCATGTAGAATACTTGAGTAGAGTTGATTGAGACTGAAGCCTTCTTTATACTTCTTGATGCATTGTGAACTTGTACTATTTTCAGCGCAAGGCAATTATCATACAACGAAGGGCATGAACATGACCTTTCTGCAATAGTGATGCAATGAGGGCCCACTGTGCTGCAATAAAATTCTCCAGAGATTCAACATGCCTCACAGACGCACGTCTCCTGCTTGTTGTTATTGCTGACAGTTTCAATAACCCAGATGGCCTGCAAATGATAATTTTCCACCCTACAATACATAAAACGCAGACTGAGGAGCAGCCTGAAAATAACATAGTTGTGGTGTTGGACACGGATACTGTGTAACTGACAGAGTTGCGGAGAAGAGTGAGCTACTGAGCTGAACTGATGTTATACAGTAAGGTGAGATTAAATTATTGATAGACTGAAGATAATGTGATCATCAATACCCCCCTCCTCCCTCTCTCCGGATGCTCTCACTTCAGTGGTTCATTGTCCATGTTGTTGAAGGTGCTTTGACAGCCATATAGCCTTTTCCACCTTTCCACTCCCAATAAGTAAGTATACTATAGGGTACATGTCTATAATTGTACTACGTTAATGATACTGCTACTCTGATCATTTAACTCAATCAATTATCTGTCTCACTTTTCTTTCTCTGTCTCCCACCTCACACTCCTTTAAAGGTTGACTTGTTTGAAGAGACCTTTGCTGTCCATTGGTGTGGATTTCATAGTGATATAGTGAGCATACAATCAATGCAATGCTCTGAATGTTTCTTTTTCTAGTAGATACTCTGATCATCTGAATCTGTCATTTAATCATCAATCATGTCTCTTTCATCTTTTTTCTTATTAAAGATAATGGTGCTGTTTGACTCAATCAATTATCGTTCACACCTTTCTCTCTCTGTTCGCCTGACAATGGCAATTTCCAATCTTTAATGGGTGGCATTGGGCCTGAAATCTCATTGGTCACCCCTGTGGCCTCCTCAGCCCATATAGGGCCAAAAAGCAGGTCTCAAAATCAGAAGTACTTGAGAACGCCTCTGGCTGCATCCACGTGCTGTTGGTCAGACTCAGGATTCAGGACCCCAGTCACAGAGACGACAAATTGACAAAAAAACATCTATCAGGTATAGTCATTTGGACTGATTTTATTAAATAATTTGAAATTACTTTTGCCGTAACATCCTCCTCAGTGAGCAGATAGCGTGACTGACAGAAAAGAATGGCTTCTTGCTTGCCTAATCTGGCAGAGGATCTCACCTGTCCCATATGCTGTGACATCGTTAAACATCCAGTTCTACTGTCGTGCAGCCACAGCTTCTGCAAAGCCTGTCTGCAGAAATGGTGGACGGAAAGACGAACAAAGGAATGTCCTGTTTGTAGAAGAAGATCCTCCAAGGACCGGCCTCCTACAAACTTGACAGTGAAGAACATGTGCGACAAGGTCTTGGAGGAGAAACGTCACAACCCCTCGTCGTGGAACTCGGGGCCCCTCTGCACTGCGCACGGGAGAAGCTCAGGCTCTTCTGTGTGATCGACGACCAGCCGGCGTGTTTCATGTGTTGGTATTCAGAAGATCACACCGAACGAAAGTTCAAACTCTTGGACGAAGTGATGCGCCATTGCGAACAGCAACTCCAGGAATCACTGAAGGCTTTAAAGAAGAAACAGAGGGTTTTTGATGACATTAAAGCAAATTACGACCAAACAGAAAATCACATCAAGGTTGAGGTACGGAACATGGAAATGCAGATTAAGGAACAGTTTAAGATGCTTCATCAGTTCCTACAAAATGAAGAGGAGGCTAGGCTTGCCGCTCTGAGGGAGGAAGAGGAGCAGAAGAGACAAAAGATAAAGGAGAGGATTGAGTGGCTGAGCAGAGAGACGGCAACCCTCTCGGATGCAATCCGAGCCGCTGAGGACCAGCTGCAATGCGACAACCATGTCTCATTCCTGCAGAACTACAAGGCCACGGTGGACAGAGTCCAGCTCACCCTGAAGGTACCACAGCTGGACTCAGGAGTGCTGATAGATGAGGCCAAACACCTGGGCAACCTGACCTTCACAGCCTGGGACGAGATGGGAGATTGTCTCCTTTACTCCTGTGATCCTGGGTCTCAACAACACTGCCCCTCAGGATCTCACCAACTTCAGCTTCAGCTTAAACTTTATTGTCACATCACAGATGTACAGGTGTCAAAAAGTGGAGTGTCATCCTGTCTGATGGCCAGTGTGAGACGTGGAGAGAAACAGCATCATGGTGTCTGGTGGGACAGTGTCCTGGGTTGTAAGGGATTTATTTAACTTAGGATCTTATTGGTGGGATGTTAAGTTTGGACTGTTGGAATGTTCTATTATGGCATATACAGTATATAGAGAGCTGTCTCATCAGAGTCTGTCACTGATCTCCCAGTGAACACGCACGCACGCACGCACGCACGCACGCACGCACGCACGCACGCACGCACGCACGCACGCACGCACGCACGCACGCACGCACGCACGCACACACACACACACACACACACACACACACACACACACACACACACACACACACACACACACACACACACACACACACACACACACACACAGAGACCTTCAAACACACAGAGACTCTTCCCATTCATTCCTAATGATGATGATCATACATCAAAGCTGCCCCCACCCTCGCCATGTTTAAAACCACACACACAAAACCCACCTTTTTAGACTTGCGTTCCCTAATTCTAATCCTCCTTTTCTACCTTTTATTTCTAAGCGCTATATAAATTGTATTTATATTATTATGATGATGATGATGATGATGGGAAATCACAATTCAAATGTCTAGCATCCAATAAAAGCCTATGAAATATATTGATCTTGTACTGATTAGTGGCTGGTTTGTGTCAGGTTTTTAATTATTATTTTAAATTCCCTGTGATTATGTATTAATGTATCATTCATTTTTGAATTACTTTGGTATTATGGAGAGATAAATAGTTAAATAGACAGACAGGCAGACAGACAGACATTATGTACACGTGTGTGTAGATAGAATTATTGATAAATTGGTTTTATTTGGTAGTGCATATGTATCTGTCAGTTACTAATTAAATTGGTATCATGACAATATTTGACATTGATTATGATTGATGATATGCTTTTAATTTATGGTGTGCATTATGGTTATTGATAACATTCTTTAACATTGTTGTGTAATTTTTTAACTGGTTATTATGGTGACATGTTTTTAAGTAGATGGAATGATTATGAGATTAAATATGGCCACAAAAATCACAAGGCTTGTGTTTTTGTGATTTAACTTTGACCTCCATTCTTGTCAATTTGTTGAACTTCCTGTCCAACTTTGGTCATTGTTTGTACCATGGTTTTAATTTACATTGTTGGGGAAGCTATTTTGAAAGCATAGCTTTGCAAGCTACCAATTATTATTAATTACTTCACCAAATACTTTACAGATATTAAAAAGCAATGATTAGTATTGCAGAATTTATAGTGTAGCAGAGATCAGGGAGGGAGCCATGCCATAATTAATTAACCCGCCTTGTTGTGAGAATGGGCTGTGATTGGTGCATAGAAAAGCGTGGCTGATTAATCATTCAATCAGTTTACAGCTGACTGTTGGAGCATGTCAAGTCCTTCATCATAAAAGATAAAAGACGAGACATGAAGTCGTGGTTGCATTGTATTAGAAACCTGCATACACTTTTGGTGTTAGCTGGTCAAATTTGACCCGTGATTTAACTCAGCCGAAAAAACAACAACTTTATTTTACTCCTAATAGCAAATACTAATTGAGGACAAGTTTCTCTCACTCTCAAACATGTAAACATTGAATATTGACAATTTGGGGGGAATTGAGCCACACTTATCTGCCGGGTCAAATTTGACCCTTAACACCACAGATGTCACTTTTTTTCTAGACCATCAGAATTAACTAAAATGGTGGTAATTAATTCTGTTGCATTAAAATAGTTGTCTCTGAGGATATCATGGAGCCTTATTTCAATAAAGAAATGTAAAGGCTACTTTTTACCTGTTTAAACTTGAAAACGGGTAAAAAATTACCCAAACACAAAGGAAGGGTTAAACCAGTAAATTCAAACAAATAATTTATCAGAGGTAGAGTAAGACATTGTGAAGTGGATTCCATTGAACTGGTGAACAAACATACTATATATTTTTTTGGCGAGAGATCAAAGTTCAGAGAATTGTCTGTGAGTAGCCTAATATACAGTATGTTATTATATGTGAATTTGAAGTGAGATATCTCAGATTATCTCTTTTGATAAACCAAATAGGTCATTGTGATGTTATGAACATTAAATTGACTTTGTAGAAAGTAACCAGCATTGTGTAAAATAGGTCTTCTCGGATATAGCGTATTGTATTTATGAGCATGCAAAAAAACAAGACACTGACCGAACTGAAACTAAATAACTCTATGAACTAAACACTGTCAAAGGTGAGACAGACCATGACAATTATGTATCATACATAAATGTTAACATAACAGTTAAGAGTTGTCATTTAAGAAAGATAATGGCAGTTAGTTGTCCTGTAAGAAACATGATTTGCAACATGTTAAAAACAAACATAGGCCTATCCATTAATACAGCACTCTGAAAACATTCCCAGTCAGGAAGACCTTTGGCCATTGATTGAAAGTTGTTCAAAATGCAAAGTATTTTTCCTCAAGTTTATTGTTACTGTATCAACTCGTATGTATGGTAGGCCTATTGGCTTTGACATTTAGAATTCTTTATGTTCCATTTTGGAATTTGGATGTGTTAATCTCAGCCAGTTCAAATATAGTGGTGCTATTATTCATGTGAAGTCCTGGTCGTAGTAGTAGGCTACATTATATATGATATTTAATATCTGTCTATCTAATGTGCAGTAGGATAGGATTAGATTACTTTATTCTAGATAACATGGTTTAGTATATTATTCATATTTAAACCTGCAGTAAGGGAAAGTGTCCACAAGGTGGCATTGTTGATTGTGGAAATAGTCCTGGTGGTCAAGTGAGACCCACACTCCTTTAAAGGTTGACTTGTTTGAAGAGATCTTTGCTGTCCATTGGTGTGGATTTCCCAGGAAATAGTTTGACTAATAGTGTGCATACAATCAATGCAATGCTCTGATTTCTGTTTATTTTTCTTATAGATACTCTGATCATCTGAATCTGTCATTTAATCAGATTCATTTCTAATTTAATCATCAATCGTGTCTCATGAATCATGATCATCTCTCATTCATCTTTTTTTTTAGATTAAATATAATGGTGCTGCTTGACTCAATCAATTGACATTCAGACCTCTCTTTCTTTCTCTCTCTGTCTCCCCCTGACAATGGAAATTTTAATGGGTGGCCTTGGGCCTGAAATCTCATTGGTCACCCCAGCCTACTGTATATAGGGCCAAAAAGCAGGTCTCCAAATCAGAAGTACTTGAGAACGCCTCCGGCTGCATCCACGTGCTGACTCACGATTCAGGACTCCAGTCACAGAGATGACAAATTGACAGAAACATCTATCAGTTTAGAGGTAAGGTATTTTAATGTTTATGTCGACTTGTTCCAAATGTAGGTGAACCTCACAGTATTGGCTTTCTTGCCTGACTGCAAACTAGCAGTATCATTTTGTTTTTCTGGATACTGCCATGAAATATGAAAGCTGTGTTTTTCTGAACTGAAGACAGTAACTTTACAGTTAGCTATTCTAACCAGTGTGTGAAATACTGTGTTACAATCGGGGGTCCTGTCATTATTGGTCCATTTATTTGTTTGTTCTGTTGATTCAATAAATGAATAAAATGCATTACATATCCCCCAGGGATATTAAGAGAACAGCAGGGATATTCAAAGCTTCTTTTCCTTCAATTTAAGATAACGTTCAGAGCCAGCCACAGCTTCCCAGAGGCTGTGATACTGTAGGTGATAAGGAATAGAGGGATGAGAAATAGAAAACTACATGCATGTTGGTGCTGTTCTAGTTGTTGTGGGTGGCACCTTCAGTTTAATGCTGTAGTATAAAATGTAAAAAACAACAACCTGGTCTTGAATACAAACATTTCAATGCATGCTAACACCAGTTTATGAAATTCAATGTGCATAGTAGGTTGAAGTAAGGTGATGCATTGAACATCTTGATTTACACATTATGATGACCTGCCATTCGTTAAGGTTTGCTATGCCATGGCCACACCATTCAAAGGCAACATTTTGACAGATTTTATTAAATCATACTTTGACTTCTAGCTTTTAACATTTCCTTTGAAAATTACGTGTACTATTTCCACTTACGTTTGGAGATTGTTGATCACCAGGGAGTCAGTCAAGAGCGATTGAGTATACTGGTTCACTTGTACTGGTACAATTGTCCACAGCACTTTGCAGTAAGTAAGTAAGCCTATGTGGCCCATAGGGCAGGAGCCTATCTCCTGTTTCTGTAGCATGATACAACTTGATGTACAAGTACACCCCCTGGACATGATGCTAGTATGTCACAGGGGCTTACGTACCCCAATTCAACCCTTGATGCTGAGTGCCAAGCCGGGAGGCATTGGGTCTCATTTTTAAAGTCTTCGGTATGACCCGGCCGGGGAGCTTTGGAGTGCTTCTGGGGAATAGTCCAGTATGGTACAGTACACATATTTAAGGGTACTACAAGGATGGTGTAGTCTACTGGTGGGTGGTGTCTGAGCGATTGTGGTGGGTGGGCTGGTCTGGGCTAAAAATGCCAGGGCCAATTTTCTGTCCCAGTCCAGCCCTGACTACTAGTACAGAACTACTAGTACTACTAATATTATTGCTACTCATACTGTTACTGTGTTGTTTCCTCTCCTAGCATTCCTGCTGTAACAGCCTCAGTGAACATTTCAGAGCCAATAGTGTGACTGACAGAAAAGAATGGCTTCTTGCTTGCCTAATCTGGCAGAGGATCTCACCTGTCCCATATGCTGTGACATCTTTAAACATCCAGTTCTACTGTCGTGCAGCCACAGCTTCTGCAAAGCCTGTCTGCAGAAATGGTGGACGGAAAGACAAACAAAGGAATGTCCTGTTTGTAGAAGAAGATCTTCCAAGGACCGGCCTACTACAAACTTGACAGTGAAGAACATGTGTGACAAGATCTTGGAGGAGAAACGTCAGCGCTCCTCGTCGTTGAACTCGGGGCCCCTCTGCACTGCGCACGGGGAGAAGCTCAGGCTCTTCTGTGTGATCGACGACCAGCCGGCGTGTTTCATGTGTTGGCATTCAGAAGATCACACCGAACGAAAGTTCAAACTCTTGGACGAAGTGATGCGCCATTGCGAACAGCAACTCCGGGAATCACTGAAGGCTTTAAAGAAGAAACAGAGGGTCTTCAATGACGTTAAAGCAAATTACGTTAAAGAAAATCACCTCAAGGTTCAGGTACGGGACATAGAAATGCAGATTAAGGAACAGTTTAAGATGCTTCATCAGTTCCTACAAGATGAAGAGGAGGCCAGGTTTGCCGCTCTGAGGGAGGAAGAGGAGCAGAAGAGACAAAAGATAAAGGAGAGGATTGGATGGCTAAGCAGAGAGATAGCGACCCTCTCGGATGCAATCCGAGCCGGGGGCCAGCTGCAATGCGACAACCATGTCAGAACTACTACAAGGCCTCGGTGGAGTCCAGCACACCCTGAAGGTACCACAGCTGGTCTCAGGAGTGCTGATAGACGAGGCCAAACATCTGGGCAACCTGACCTTCACAGCCTGGGACGAGATGGGAGATTGTCTCCTTTACTCCTGTGATCCTGGGTCCCAGCAACACTGCCCCTCAGGATCTCACCAACTTCAACTTTCACATCACAGATTTACAGGTGTCAAAAAGTGGGTGAAATTCTTTGTTGAACATCATCCTGCCTGATGGCCAGTGTGAGACGTGGTGAGAAACAGCATCTTCCTGTTAACCCAGAGAGGTTTGTCTGGAGGGACAGTGTTCTAATCTATGGGATTTAACTCAGGATCTCACTGGTGGGATGTTCTTATCAGAGGAAGACACACACAACATATTGGGTAGACACTGGACGATAATGTTCTATTATGGCATATATATATATAGAGCTGTCTCATCAGAGTCTGTCACTGATCTCCCCGTGAACCAGATCAGAATCCAACTGGACTGGAATAGAGGAAAGCTGTCCTCTGACACACAAAACCCACCTTTTCAGACTTGCATTCCCTACCTAATTCTAATCCCCCCTGGCCCTTTCTACCTTTTATTTTTTATAATTTCCCCCCTCCTTTGTGTTCTTATTTTATAACCTTTTAACTAGTTTTTCCTAATACAGTTGTTTTTAATTTATTTCTGTAAAGCGACTTTGAGTATTTAGAAAAGTGATATATACATTGTATGTATTAAGATGAGGATGAAGATAATGATGATGATGATATGTCTCTGAAGGTATTTCCGGGGAAGGTCTGTGGCACGTTGGGAAACCACAATTAGAATGTCTAGCGTCCAATAAAAGCCTAGGGAAGGGACCGGTTTGTGTCAGGTTATTAATTATTATTTTGAATTCCCTGTGATTATTTATTAATGTATCATTCATTTTAACTTAGGTATTATATATAGATGAATAGACAGACAGACATTAATGTGTGTGTAGATAGAATTATTGATAAAGTGGTTTTATTTGGTTGTGCATAATGTATATCTGTGAGTTTCTAATCGAATTGGTATTGTGACAATATTTGATATATATTATTATTAATACTATGCTTTTAATTTATAGTGTGCATTAATCAGTACGTTTCTAATTCAATTGGTATTATCACATGATTAGATTTTTGAACTGGTTATTATGGTGACATGTTTTGAAATAGATGGATGGATATATTAATTATGAAATTAAATATGGTCACAAAAAACACAATTTGTTGAACTTCCTGATCCACTTTGTCTTGGTCATTGTTTGTACCATAATTTACATTGTTGGGGAAGCTATTTTGAAAGCATAGCTTTGCAAGCTACCAAGTAATACTCATTAATTATTCATTACTTCACCAACATCAGTGATTAGTTTTGCAGAATTGATGGTGCAGCAGAGATCAAGAAGGGAGCCAACAGCCAAGCCATAATTAATTGACCCGCCTTGTTGTGAGAACGGGCTGTGATTGGTGCGTAGAAAGCGTTTCTGATTAATGATGATTCAATCAGTTTACAGCTGACTGTTGAAGCCGTACTCACATCTTTTACTTAAGTAAAAGTATCAATACTGCAATGTAGAACATACAAAAATGTACTTGAGTAAAAGTACAAAAGTATTAGTATCAAAATGTGCTTAAAAGTAGAAAGTACTCAATATGCAGAATGTCCCATTTCACAAATTTTCAAATGTATAAAAACCTTTCGAGAATAGCAGATCTACAAGCTCACAATTGGCATTGTGATGCATTGTGAGCTTGTAGATTATTTTCAAATTGCCGAAATATATAGCTGAAGAAGTGGTTAATGTATGTTTTGTAATGATGATCAAAATCTATAAAGTAACTAGTAGTAACTAAGTTTTCAAATAATTGTAGTGGAGTAAAAGTATAATATTTGCCTCTGCTCTGAGATGTAGTGGAGAGTGGAGTAGCACTGAAGTAAAACATACCTCAAAATTGTACTTAAGTATACTTAAGTAAATGTACTGCCACGCAAAGGATAAACCAATGGAACTAACGCGATACTTTACCATGAGCAGAGCAGCTACCATACATGCTATGCCCTGTCTAAAGTAAACAACTTCATCATAGAAGATAAAAGACGAGACACGAAGTCAAACCATTGGGTGAGACAGACCCCGTGACTTATTATTTATCGAATAATACATACATGTTAACATAACAGTTAAGAGAGGTCATGTAAGAAAGATAATGGCAGTTAGTTGTCAGTTATCATGTAAGACACATGATTTGCAACCTGTAAAAAACAAACATGCATAATATTCTTTAATACAGCACTCTGAAAACATTTCCAGCCAGGAAGGCCTTTGGCCAGTTTAGTTTATTGTTACTGTATCAACTCATATGTATGGTAGGCCTATTGGCTTTGATATTTAGAATCCTTTATGTTCCATTTTGGATTTGGATGTGTTAATCTCAGCCAGTTCTAATATAGTGGTGCCATTATTCATGTGAAGTCCTGGTCGTAGTAGTAGGCTACATATATTATATCTAATATCTGTCTATCTAGTTTGCAGTAGGATAAATCAGATTAGATTACTTTATTCTAGATAACATGGCGTTGTATATTATTCATATTTAAAGCCGCAGTAAGGGAAAGTGTCCACAGGGTGGCAGTGTTGATTGTGGAAATAGTCCTGGTGGTCAAGTGAGACTCACAACCTTTAAAGGTTGACTTGTTTGAAGAGATCTTTGCTGTCCATTGGTGTGGATTTCCCAGGAATTGGAAATATTTTGACTAATAGTGTGCATACAATCAATGCAATGCTCTGATTTCTGTTAATTTTTCTCACCTTTTTTGTCAAGTGAGACTGTAAATTCATAGTGTCTTAAAACAGAAATGACAAATACATGAAAAACATTAGATACATACGATATTTTTGATAAAACTATGTTATTTTAGTATATTTATAATTTAGTATTTCGTTTTTTCTTGCATTAAACCAATTCCTCCTGACACACCCTTGCATTCAATTAGTGTTATTAATGTCATTTATACCATACATATTACACAGTGATCTGTTTTAAAGGTCTATGCACCATAATATTCAGTTTTAATTTGTTCAGGTTCATTAATGAATAAATTAAGAACTGATCCTGACTGACTAATAACTTACTCACACCAACGTCTATTAACGTTGGTGTGAAATGAGATGAATAGTATAGATGTAACTGTGTGTAAAACATAATGTTAAAACTTAAACTTAAATAAAGAATCCACTTCCTGCTGTATGCATTCTCAACGCCTCACATCATGGTGTTTGATGCAAATAGGTTAGTATGAAAACAATAACATGTTTGGCTATTTTGGGCGGAGAGATTTTGTATAGATGAGAAAAAACGGTTAGTCAGTTGCAAGTTCAACTCAGGTCCGTTTCACGACTAGGGGGTTGATTAAACTGACAAAACCTGTCCCTTAGTACAGTGGTTCTCAAAGTGGGGTCCGGGGACCCCCAGGGGTCCTTGAGGGGGTCCCCAGCTAAATTTGTTAAAACAGCATCACAATCATTTTAACCTCTTTATCTATATTTCATACGTTGGCTATTTAAAAAGAGCAGATATACAAGCTCATACATCTGCTTGTACATCTGCTATTTTTGAAATGAATAAATAAAAATAGAATAATTTGTAATTATTTAACTCAAATCTTCTCTTCTAGGGGTTCCTGGCACAAAACATTTTCAGATGGGGGTCCGTGCCATATCAATTTGGGGGTCCGTGATGTGAAATAGTTTGAGTTTTATTGATTGAATACTTTATTAACAGTTTGCAAATAGTACAGTGGTACAGTTATACAATGATGCTAAAAGGATAACACAAAAAGAACCTACCTCCTGAACCTTGTTTCCATTGAGAACCACTGCCTTAGTAATAATGTGAACAAGGAACATAGTTTTTGGGGGGACAATGTTAATGTAACTTTTTGTCTTTGTAGTGAGAAGCAGCCCTCCTCACTGAAGAGAAGAGAGAGAGACCAACTTGGTGAGTGGGTGAGGGAATGGGGGGGGGTATGGTTAGCAGGAGGTTGTGGGGGGTCATCTCATCTATTTCATCTCTCCTCCTGTCCCCTTCAACACTTCTCCTTTCATCTCAGCCAGGCCCCCAGGGGAGAACACTGCCGTGTGTGTGTGTGTGTGTGTGTGTGTGTGTGTGTGTGTGTGTGTGTGTGCGTGTGCGTGTGTGTGTGTGTGTGTGCGTGTGCGTGTGTGTTCGTGTGTTGGTGCGCTAGGATATGGTGGGGAGAAACAGAATTGGGGAGGACATTGGTGCAGGGTTGATCAATGTTGCTCATGAGCCTGTTCGGCAAGGTAGACATTGGTCTGTGTGTGTGTGTGTAATAGAATGAGAGACTTGTGGGGAGGGGGAGGGGGGGTTGCCACAGGATCCCCCATATCTTGAAAGGAGATGAAAACTCAAGATAATGAAGGGGAGGAAAGAGGGGGAGTGTCGAAAGAGGGGATGTGGTGCGTGTGTGTGTGTGCGTGCGTGAGTATTCAGCATGCCTCATTCTATACCTGCAAATCAGAGAAGAGAAATGATGATTCTCCCAAACTATACACTTAGAAGAAAAATAAATAAATGCATGGTACATTCAGCAGTTAGGGGTCAAGTGTCTTGCTCAAGGACACTTCGACACTAACGCAAGGCAGGGTGGGCCGGGGAATCGAACCGGGAACCTTAAGATTCCCTAGCCGCCGTGCACTCTTACCTCCTGAATAATCCCTATGGCTGCAAACTCTTCTTTACTGACCCGTCAGAAACTCAACACGTGTGTTTGGGTTTGTTTTGTCACGTTGTGCGTAGGATCCATCCATCTATTCGTGTTCTCTATACTGTACAGACATCACAAACTAAGCACACCCAGGTCTTAGGCTAGACAAACCGACTCAGACATGACCTGTGTTCATATACATCAGTGTGTACACTGTTCTGGGTATTTGTACAACCTGTGTCACTTTTCCCACCTGTTAACCAGACCTTGACTGTAAACTTAACAGTGTAAAGAGTTTGCTAGGAGGAGATTTAGATGGACGTACTGTATACACAGCATAACGTACAGCAACAGGTGTACCATACTCTCAATAGTGAGAGTGTTATGGCCTTGCCATTGTCTCTCAGCTTGTCGGTTTGGAACCCGCAGCCTACAGGGTCATGGTTGAAAGTTATTGTAGATAGAGGAATACTGTGATATTCATTATAGCTAGTGTATGCGCTGTATAAACCATGTACTGTGTGATGCCCTAAATTATTGATCGTGCATGTTTCATGATTTGACACGGCCCGTTGGTGTTTTTCAGTAATGACCAGACCACAGTGCTACTGATGGATATTACTGAATGGGAATTTTAAATCCCATGGCTTTACAGTTACAGGAAAGTAAATATGAGTCAAAGTAGGATGTGATATTTCAATGTTGATCCAACTCACTCAAGTGTAAATGTGCCGGTGTTAGTCCGTCTTAACGCGGTGCCAATGCATCGGTTTCGTTGCAATGCAAACAAAGTCAGAAGTACCTTTAAAGTTGACCCAAGAGATTTCTCCACTACGCTCAGGCTAGCCGCATGCTTGTTTGCACTGATGACTAATGTCTCTCCAGCCTCTTTGTTTTGTCGTGGTGTAATAATATAGCTGTCGTTTGATCAGTGCTGTTTGTAATTGTTGGTGATCTCGGCTAAAGATCAACGAACAATTACGAACGGTAGATATCAACCCTCTCTCCTGCTGACTTTCATGTCTGGGCTCTCTGTGAAGGTTCCTTTAGGCATCTTTGTACCCAATTGATATGTGATACTATAAGGCTTCTAAAAAAATGAGGTGGCCACTTGCCAGTGATGTCTACCCCCCTACACACACATGCACAGTCATAGACGGACAGTGATGGAAAAAGTACTCAAATGTTTTACTTAAGTAAAAGTGTCAATACTGCAATGTAGAAGTACTATGTTACAAGTAAAAGTCCGGAATTAAAAATTTACTTGAGTAAAAGTACAAAAGTATTGGTATCAAAATGTACTTAAAGTACCAAAAGTAAAAGTACTAAAACATTTTCTTATAATTAGGCTATTTGAAAATAGCCGATCTACAAGCTCACAACGCGTCGCGATGCGACGCGTTGTGAGCTTGTAGATCTGCTATTTTCAAATGGCCTAAAAAAGGGCTAAAGTGGTTAATGTATGTTTTATAATGTAATAATGTATTAATTTATATCTGCAAAGTAACTAGTAACTCAAGTCTTAAAATAATTGTAGTGGAGTAAAAGTACAATATTTGCCTCTGAGATGTAGTGGAGTAAAAGTATTGAAAATTGGAAAAAAGTAAAGTACAAATACCTCAAAATTGTACTTAAGTACAGTACTTGAGTAAATGTACTTAGTTACTTTCCACCGCTGTAGACGGAGACCGTTGGCAAGACATAACTAGGTAAGCCAACCATGTATAAAAATCTCCCACTGAGCCACCTGACCTAAGTCATGCATGGTTTATACTTTGGTAATTGGGTGTTAATTCTTCTAATTGACCACAGCTAATCCAATGCCGCAAGCCAGAAGACCTATAGGTGACCGTTTGCCAAAGGGGAAGAGTCCAGCACGTGTGCTGTTGTTTTTGAGATTATGAAGGGTTAATAACGGGCGGGCTGCATCTCATGCTTTACACTGCGGCAAACAGCAGGACAATACGTAGTTAGTGGACAGGACTCGTCACCTGACTTGTGTTGTGGTTGTAGTCGTTGTTGGTCCTCAAGCAAACACACAAGGACAACGTGGGGTTGCTAATTTATTGCCTCGCCCATTCAATCCGGGAACGCGTCTGAACGCGTCTGTGTCATGTTAGCTTTTTAGCTATAACCATTATTTTATACTTTTGGCTATTCAAAAATAGCAGATCCACAAGCTCATAGTGTGTCACTTCGTGCCGTGCTTTGAGCTTGTAGATCTGCTATTTTTTGAAAAATCTTTTAATGTTTAAACATTTGTAGAAGAAGCGAAGATTTGAGTACAAATGTTCGCTTCAAAAATATATATATGGCATATATATATTTTTAAAGCGAACATTTGTAACTTAAATTAACTCTGAGAGCAGCGCTATGATCTGCTATTTTTGAAAAATCACTAATATTTGTGCAAATCTTTGCATAATGCAAAGATTTGCACAAATATTCGCGATTTTTCAAAAATAGCAGATCATAGCGCTGCTCTCAGAGTTAATTTAATGTATCCAAATCATCTTGTGAGGATTACCTATGTAGCTGTATCTATACAGTAAGTCAGTGCTTTGCACCGCAGCAGTACTCGCAGGTGTCATATTCCTCCAGTTCAGTTCCAGTTACTGTACTAATTGAATCCATGCCAAGAGTGATTGAAGTGGTTGCCAAAGTTGCTGGCCCAACACTAAAGTTAGAGAGCCTTATAGGCCTATAGTTGTAGAAGTATAGATATGTCATAAGTGCCCTACTTCCATGTCCACAGCCACCTACTTTGCCGGGGGGCATTCACACCGAGCACTATAACTATAACTATAACTATAACTATAACTATAACTATAACTATAACTATAACTGTAGCTATAACTATATAGTTTTAAAAATCAGGTCCTGTAGAACAGTGGTTCTCAAACTTTTTTCACGTCCAGGACCCCCAAAATGATATGTATTTGGCCGCGGACCCCCATCTCAAATATTTTGTTCCAGGGACCCACAGAAGCAAAGATTTGAGCAACAAATGTTCGCTTAAAAATATATATATATATATTCAAAGGTTTGCACACATTTTCACGATTTTTCAAAAATAGCAGATCTACAAGCTCATAGCGCGGCACCCGGACCCCAGTTTGAGAACCAATGCTGTAGAAAGGACAGGATGACTGGCAGGGGCAATATAGTTATAGTTATCTTTATAGTGATAGTGCTCAGTGTGAATGGCACTTAACCCCTTGAGGGCGCTTGAAACACAAGGTGTCCACGCAATATAGTTATTATTTTGTTATGATGACCTTTTAAGGGACTATTACAACATATTATGGAGGCAATTCGGCTGCTTTGCATCTTCTTTCTCACCTCACCTTTCTCATTTCTGCTGCATATTTCTAGTTACACTTAATTGACTCTTATTCTGCTGTGCTGACAAAGGGGAACAAAGGCTTGAAAGGGTAAAGGCTTCTGCAGAAGAGTGTCATATGTTTCATGGTTTACCTCAGTGCAGGTGGTACAGCTACCTTTCAACATATAATACAGGAGTCAATGACTGGACCAGTTGATCTAACACAAATTACCTTTTTTAGAAAGGAGATACACAGGTAAAATCCTCAGCGTAAACGTATCCAAATGGACACTCACGGGTCCATTTGGTTACATTTTTTTGTATACTCTCAGAGTGAACACTCAAGAGTTTACAGTGTACAAGGACAACTGCAGCATATGGAATGAGAGATGTGGATGGAGGTGTGCAGGGTTACTGGGGGAGCGGGGCATGGAGCGATGAAGAGAGAGGAGTAGAGTGTGTGTGTGTGTGTGTGTGTGTGTGTGTGTGTGTGTGTGTGTGTGTGTGTGTGTGTGTGTGTGTGTGTGTGTGTGTGTGTGTGTGTGCGTGTGCGTGTGGGGGTGGGGGGGGGGGGACAGTTTTTTATAGTTGAATAATGACTGACTGACTGGCTGGCTGGCTGTATGTATGCATGTGTGTATGGCTGTACGTACTCACCTGTACAAACACCACCATGAAAAGAGGTGGAGGTGAGGATATGGACGGAAGGACTGGTTTTGATTCCCCCCTTCCCCCTCCACCCACACACACACACACACACACACACACACACACACACACACACACACACACACACACACACACACACACACACACACACACACACACACACACACACACACACACACACACACACACACACACACACAGAGGTGTGTTTATTTGAGTCTGTGTTTCTCAATATAGCAGCATTATAAACCTCAGTACAATACGATGAAAAGATCACATAAGAGATGTGAAATATTTCCCAATGTCTCCCTAAATCAATATCAAAAGCTTTGCTTTGCTTTCCACATTAGAGTCAACATGAGCATTCCAGAGTATTAGTGTACAATAGTAAAATGAATCCTCAAGCGGTGTCTCTTCTTGTAATTGTTTGCTTTGCCAATTTCACTTTTCAGTTTCTGCATACGCAGTATGGGGACCATCTATTGTACACGCACGCACGCACGCACGCACGCACGCACGCACGCACGCACGCACGCACGCACGCACGCACGCACGCACGCACAGTCACACAGACACACAGACACACAGACACACACACACACACACACACACAGTCAGTCACACAGTCACACAGACACACAGACACACACACACACACACACACACACACACACACACACACACACACACACACACACACACACACGGTGGGTGGGGCATCTCCCAACGTTTCCCAAAAGCCTTGGTTTACTTTCCACATGAGAGTCAATATGAGAATTCTAGAGTACTGTAAGTGTACAATAGGAAAATGAATCCTCAAGCATGTGTGTCTTCCGGTAGTTTGCTTTGCAAATTTTACTTTTCAATCGTGTGCTTGAGGGGGGATGATATATTGTATAATCACTATTTGTATAATGAGAAGGCCATGAGTTCACCAAACTCAGTAGGGTTCAGAATGGCCTGTATGAGGCAGTTGCAGGAGGTACAGCTGCCGTATTGGAAATCGAAAGGTTCCCGGTTCGATCCCTGGATCTCCCCAGCTGCGCGTCGGAAGTGTCCTTGAGCAAAACACTTAACCCCTAACTGCTTCCGATGAGCAGGTTGGTGTCTTGCATAGTTTCCTCCGCTGTTGGTGTGTGAATGGATGAATGTGAAATACATTGTAATTTGTAAAGCCCTATGCAAAATGAATGCACCATATATAAATGCAGCGTGTTTCACTGTTTCAGCCTCCAGGGAGCAGGTGCAATCTGACAAATTTTAGATCTGCTATTTTTTGCTTTAAAAAAAAGAGGATATTATCCTAACAATGTGATATTATCGTCACAACATTGATACCGAGGTATTTGGTCAAAAACATTGTGAATTGATTTTGTCCATATGGCCCAGCCCCCATGTGAACATGCCCTCCTGTAGACTCCCAGTCTAGCTCTTTCTCCTCCACTTTCTCCCCTTCACCTGTCCCATCCCCCACACTCTCTCGTCCCCCTCTCTTCCCAGTTGTGTGTGTGTGAGTGTGTGTGTGTGTGTGTGTGTGTGTGTGTGTGTGTGTGTGTGTGTGTGTGTGTGAGAGAGGGATTTGATGTTGTCTCAGACAATGGACAATTTGGGGTGATTTCCTGTGTGCCAGTGTCATATGGTTTAGTCCTGAGGCAGTGCTGTTTCAGAGGCCTTTGTCTTGGCTGCTCTGAACACTGGCAGTCAGACTACTCTCTTTCTCTGGCTCACCTTTTCATGTGGCCTGTGTGAATGAGCGGGGTCCTCGGCCATTGTGGCGTGATTTAGTGATTTATCCATTGGATCCAGTGACTACAGGTTTGACGTGTGGAGTGTTAACTGTGTATTTGATACCACCGTCCCAGTCTTTTCACGAGGATAGTCTCTCCGTTATAGGGAAGACATATGCATTGTGGCGGACAATGCCTTTTGTTGCCCCGGACAATGGGCTAGGTTTTTAGAGGGCCTATTCATGTCCCTGTGGTGTCTTCCGTGGGTTTTAATGTTTTTAAAGCTGCATTAGAAATAATGATGATCCGCGCTTTGATTCTGTGACACTTGAATCAACACTTTTGTCAGCGGTGCTGAAAGGTCAGGCTAAACGGTGGAACTGAGGCGAAACATGAATCACATGCAGGAAAAAAATCTGAATATCCGCTGAAGAAAACTGGCGTCGCGTACGCTGCCTGCACGTCCATAAGGATTTGCTCTTTCAACGCTTTTTCTTGACACACGTGCGCGTTTATGTGCATGTTTGTCTTCATGCATGTGTGCATGTGCGTGAGTGAGTGCACACGCGTGTGCTGCTGTGTACATAGCAGGCCTAGCAGGTGGCAGGTCTAATTGACGCGGGGCAGTCAACACCAGGAAGTGTGTAATCAGACGTGCCAGGTGGTAAGTGGGGTTGACACGGTGGAATCAGGATGAGGAAATGTCAGCTCTTAACCCTTTGAAACCGGGAACGCATCCCGTGTAACCACTTTAACCATTATTTTATACTTTGGCTATTCAAGAATAGCAGATATACAAGCTCATTGCGCGGCACCGAGTGCCGCGTTATGAGCTTGTAGATCTGCTGTTTTCGAAACATCGTGAAAAATGTGTGCAAATCTTTGAATATTATATATTTTTTAAAGCGGACATTTTTAACTCAAATCTTTGCTTCTGGGTGGTCCCTGGAACAACTTATTTTGAGATGGGGGTCCGCGGCCAAATACATATCATTTTGGGAGCCCTAGAGATGAAAAGGTTTGAGAGCCACTGATTATAGCAACATACGTTTTTTACATTTGTAGAATCCTCAGAAGCAAAGATTTGAATTACAAATGTTCGCTTTAAACACTAGATATATTCAGAGATTTGCACAAATTGTAACGATAAAAAAAAAAGCAGATTCACAAGCTCATATGAGCTTGTATGTCTGCTATTTTTGAATAACCAAATTATAGGATAATGGTTAAAGTGGGTAAAATCTAAAAGACTTTCCGTGTCTTAATGGGTTAAACCGTAGGCCTTCTCTCTGTCCCAGCATGCCCCCCTAAGGAATGCTCTCCAGTTTCATACATTGCCCTCGACAGATGCAGACCTCATCAGAGTCTCATCTTTTCTGGTCTTATCAAAGCCACAAGTTTTGTCTCCCAATTTAACCTTTTTTTCTACAATCTAACATCTAACACAAGACTCCTTTAAAATCAAGGGTTCCCAAACTTTACAGGCCGCGACCCCCCAAAATAATAATATGAACTCGGGACCCCCGCACCCTGACAAGCACTTGGAAATGTAGGCATTGTTCCACAGATAAATATTGTGAAAATAGCCAAACTACGAGGCGTTGTGAGCTTGTAGATCGGGTTTTTTCACAATGCCATGCCTCTTTCTTACGTAAATTCACCATTTGGCCTATTTGGTATTAAAAAGGTCTTAAAAGTCCTTAAATTGTAACTTTATAAATGTGCAGATACCCTGTATACACTTCTGCTGTATGTTGGTTTGTTTACTGTCGAATGCAAAAACAAAATTATTGCACATTAAAGCTAATCATCTGGGGACCCCCCAAAATAATTTGGTTTTAAGTGATTGCTGCAGTAGGCAGCATAATATGATGTTTGGAAAATGCAATCCTGTAGTGTGTGCGTGTGTGTGTGTGTGTGTGTGTGTGTGTGTGTGTGTGTGTGTGTGTGTGTGCATGTGTGTGCGCGTGTGTGTGCACATGTGTGATGCGCAGTCACATGGCAGCTTGCACTACACGTTTTGACACATTGACCGTGCCCATCCTTAATTGAGTAACATCTGATGTCTTCTTAACTTGTGCACCAGTCCAACAGTGGATAGGAATCATCCATAACATCAACCAGCATTTATGCAAAGATTGTCCGTGACACAGTTTAAAAATTAAATACTTCAACGTGTCATTGACCTTGGTTTGCAGTATTGTATCCTGCGGGGGTTAGCTGATACCCTCTTTTTAGAGCACCCCTCCTCCTTCCTTTTCTCGACCGCATTGAGTCAGAGAGAGAGAGAGAGAGAGAGAGAGAGAGAGAGAGAGAGAGGGACAGACAGACAGACAGACAGACAGACAGATTTATTTTTTAACCACATGAAACCCAGCGTCTCTATTCTGGCCATATGTCAACATTCTGCAAAGATAGGTGCACTTTCTGAAAAATTAGCATAGTCTATAAGCTCACAACACATCATAGGGTTGTGAGTCGTGATGTGATGCATTGTGAGCTTGTTGATCTGCTATTGTCGCTATTCTACTACATACAACTATGTAAGTATGGATTTAAGTGGTTAAGAAAGACTTCAAGGTGCATAGGGAGAGACGATAATGCCTGGGAGAAACCAGGCATTATCATTGCAACATCAAAAGTATGAAGGATGTCGGCGAGGTTAAAGGCCTGGGAATGACATCAAACAGACGTGTGTGCATACGGGGGGAGAGTGTGAGGCCTTGAATGACTTCAAAAAGTGTGTGTGGGGGGATACAGAACAGCAGAGAGGTGACATGACATGGCATATGGAAACCAGGAACCGACCCCGTTGGACAGGTTTATCCAACCTGTCGGTCTGCTCCATGGTGCTAGAAAGACAAACCAAGGGGGGAAGGATCCCCCCCCCTCCCCCCATACATCCATGCAAACGCTGCAGGTGTTTTGACTTGCACAGCATACCTCACAGTGGGGCAACTTTTTTGACATGAAAAGTGCCATGTTTTCATTTTCTTGATAGTCAGTGTGCATTATCAACATTAGTTCGATGATTGTCCATAGGCTATATATAACAACCTTTATTTTCTTCTTTCTTATTTAGAAATATTTTCTTTCACATCAGGATGTATGATCATTGGAGCAATAACCCACCAATCTTCCAGACTACTTTCTCAGTCAGAGTTAGGAATGAATGTAGAATTATTATTATTATAATTTGTATATGTAAGGGGACTTAATTAACTGACTGAACAGTTTTTGAATATTTAATCTTAAAAGGAAAAACCTCTCTCTCACACTTAAGCCAGTGTGCCAGTGATCACCCTCCCCTGTACCAATGTTGTGCCAAAGGGCTGGGCTAGATCAATCATTTTAAGCCCTATTTGAAAATGTGCAAAAATTGGCAATCTACAAGCTCACAACCCTTCAATTTTTAAAAATTGTGAGAGCGTCTCTCTCTCTTTCCGGGCCAGAAACATTGACAACAATGCTTTGTTAAATAAAAAATACTCATACTTGGCATGAAAGCATTTTTGTATTCTAATTCTGAAATTAATAGTTTTAACAAGAGGAGTGTTTATTTTGTGCGATTCTTTTGCATTCATTTAAACTGCTGGTTGTTTTCTGAGTACATCCACACAGAACGCAAATATAACGAGGCGATGAAGCGTAATTACTTTTTGTAAATGAGGTCGGTTTTTCACTGTGAATAAAAACATCAACCTTTATGAGGCCTGACCAAATTAATAGTTTGGTCCAAAAACCCAGCTATAGCCCCTACAGGAGGGACATGATGAATAAACGATGTGAAAAGACGTGAATATTTCACATCAAAGTATTAATTGGGTGGTGCCTGATTCATACAGGTGTCATACATCCGTGTTTCATTTTTCTCAAATTGACTGTATATTCCAATATATAGTATACCAAGAATAATTGGTGAGCATGAGAACTTCCTGGAAAGCTACAGTATTAAACTCTTACATGGAATGTTATTACCTGGACTTGCTTTGTCTTGTTCATGGAGTGCTAAATGATAATAATTAAAGTGAGAAAGGTGCTGATGACAGTGCTCCAAAGTTGATTCTTAGATGTGATCAATTAATCAACTATTTGCACTCCTACAGGGCAACCCCAAACAAGTTTTGAAGATCACAGTGGAATCTGTCATTGCAAATTTTCAGAGTGTGAACATCCATTTTGGCAACAAGGTACATCAATGATCAATCAAATGATTTGGCAAGGTGAAGGCAGCAGTGACAACATTTAGCTGGGAGGGGGTTGGCAGTCAGGACCAAATGTGGACAAACTAAGGAAATAGAAGCTAGAAGCTATGTGGGATATGGGCTTAAGATCATTATCGCTATCTGTCATTTAATCTGTCACCTCCTGCCAGCTTCATGGAGGACCTGTTGGCTTTGATCAAAGACTTGTTCTTGGTCTGGACTTTACCAAGAAGTGCGTGCATGCGTGGGCCTACACAAGCCAATGGCCCCTAGATCGTTCACAAGGAACCCCCCCCCCCCCCCCCCCTGATTTTTACACACACACGCACACGCACACGCACACACACCACACTGGGGGCATTGTAAAGTCTCCCCCACTGTGTGTGTGTGCGTGCGTGCGCGTGTGTGTGTGTGTGTGTGTGTGTGTGTGTGTGTGTGTGTGTGTGTGCTCGCGTAACTGGATCTTACTGAGGATGTATGTGAGTGAAATGTTGTGATCAAACCTGGTGACACTGAAATCACAAAAGGAATATGATCGCCTATATGAGAGGGGAGGAGGGGAGTGTGTGTGTGTGTGTGTGTGTGTGTGTGTGTGTGTGTGTGTGTGTGTGTGTGTGTGTGTGTGTGTGTGTGTGTGTGTGTGTGTGTGTGTGTGTGTGTGTGTGTGTGTGTGTCTGTGTGTGTGTGCGTGCGTGCGTGCGTGCGTGTGTGCGTGTGCGTGCGCATTGCTCACACATGCACACTGGTCCATCCATGTTCCTTCTGAATTAGCATACAGATATATGACAGCATTTTGGACCCATGTGTGTATGATATACTACACTAACTACAGTATTGCTAGCACACACAGTGAATGCATGATATTGTTGCTGTCTGGTGGAAACCTTGTATGTCCAAAAGTGTTACTTTTAAAAAATACCCAAACTAGCAGATCTGCAAGGTCTGGCTTGTTGGCTATTTTTGCGTCACGCCGCATTGTGAGCTTGTAGATCGGCTATTTTCAAATGGCCAAAATATATATAGGGCTGAAGTGGTTACTGTATGTTTTGTAATAATAATCTACAAAGTAACAAGTAACTAAGTTTTCAAATAATTGTAGTGGAGTAAATCCGCTGAGATGTAGTGGAGTATAAGTAAAGGTACTGAAAATTGGAAATACTCCAGTAAAGTAAAAGAATCCTCAAATGTGTACTTACAGTAAGTACAGTACTTGAGTAAATGTACTTAGTTACTTTACACCACTGCATACATGATATACAGTACTGCTACCAGCACAGTGGACGCAGACACCCGGAGGATAATCTACTGTCACAGGCCGACAGAACAGTCAGGAGAGAACCAGTAGCACAACATGCTGTGACTCGTCGGAACAATAATAGTGCAAATCCCTTTCACTCATGTCACTTTGTGAAGAACCATCTGTGACAGATATAGACCGACAGCAAGACAGAGGCAGAAAGCATTACCCTGTCTGGGCACGCAATGAGAACCGTTTTGCAGTCTTGTCGATGCAGTCTGTGTTGCATATTAGGAAGGGATTGTAGAAGCTGTGTTGTGGAATGAAGTGATATCTTTTTTGTTGTTGGTCAATGTGATTGCACACAACAGGAGTCTGTTGAGTCACAACTAACCTGGCAAATGTTCTTCTCTTCAGGAACATTATTTATGGTTTTGGATGTACTGTTGGCATAAATACTGCTGAGTTTACTGGCAAACATACAGTCGTCAGTCACCGTCATTTCCACCGAATGCCTCTGAGTAATCGTGTTGGTTTTCAACGTGACGCACATTCACACGTGTAATACTAATTCCTGGGATCTGCATGATGCAGCTACTAACCAGCTCCAACATGTGACTATTAAACACACCACCAGGTGCAGTGAGCTTGTCGATCCGCTATTTTTGGTGCGTGACACTGGCACGCAACTAAGCATAAATCAGGTATTGGATCAACTTTTTTGCCCCAAATATTCCCAGTACTGTAGGTCCAGGTAGGTGCGTCATCAGGACCGAAATAATACAGAGGTGAACAGACTCTGGACAGAGAGTGATGGTGTTATTTAACTATCACTAAATACATGGTAAAGTCCCTGCCCACCACCACCACGGAGGTTGTGGGTTTGAATCCACCGTGGTGCATCCAGCTTTGTCGGGCGTCTATGCGAACACAATTGGCCCGTGTTCGGGGGAGGGAAGCCGGGCATGGAGGGTGATATTGGTCATTGCACGTGCTCCTACGGGCTGGGGTGGCACCTGTCAGTGGGGAGTGTTGGGCGGGAGGAGTAGGACGAAGGCAGCACAGAAATGTGTGTGGGGAGGCATTTATTGGCATAACGATTAAATTGGGGAGAAAAAGGGGATAAGACTCTAAATAAAAAAGAGGGGAAAAAGAGACCGACAGACAGAGAGATGGAGAGAGGAACGGCAAGCGTTTTCTTATTTATGTTTTTGAAGACAGAATCTCTTTCCATGGTGATAGAATTGTAAAAAGTGAGCATTTTGTGCGAAACGTGGAAATTGAGTTTTATTGAGGACATGACCTGTGTTTCCTCAGTTGTAAACTTGTAATTATACCCTCGGGTCTCCGGGGCATTCAAACTACTGACGCATATGGATTAGGTGGAATAGCCTGGAACCCTCAGGCTACAGATGTTCCACAAATGGTTGTGGAACAACTCTTAATTGTGATGAAACAGATCTAAAAGATAGCAAGATAATGACTAGTATCAACAGTCAATAGATTTATGACGGTTTCAAAAGTAAATTGTGGCAAACCAAGGTGTATCACACCACAAAGCGCCTCGGACAGTCCTTTGTGCCAGTAACCAAGCTTAACCCTCATATGAAACACTGATGAAAAACTGTATGTTACTGACTTTTGACTAATAAACTCCTGCATGGAACTTGGCACACTTGCACATGGACTACTAAGATGTGCAGTATATTGCTGATAGACTGTTGATAGACTGTTTATTCAAATATTCACAGCTATACTTCTGTCAAATGTATAGTGATATTATGTGTATTTATTCATGTAATTCACCGTACTGTACAGTTATTTTTCATTGCAGCTCAGTACCTTATCTTTATTTGTATTTATCTTGGTTTGGTTCTTTACTCACTTTCCTGTGTTTCATTGGATTCAGGTGTCAGGCTCTGACACCTGAATTTCCCTCCCGGGACCAATAAAGCCATCGTATTGTATCGTATTAAAGTGTTTGGAGTTCCTTTTAGTTGGGTAGGCCTAGGTTATGTATCTTTGTTTCCTGTATTTTCGCAAAATCAAAAACCACATGTTGACCACAATCTCACCACACCTCGAAATTGCGATCTTCACATATTTGCATACTGTAAATCCACAGAAGTGTTTAGCTGAGACAAGACCTAAGACTTCATGGCAGGCTGGGCAGGTTGCATTAACACAAGAAGAAAAAGGAAAAAAACATCTGAATCACGTGTTATTAAAGATCCAGGTGCGCACTTCCTGCTCTGTAACACCTCCGTTCAAAACTGCGAACATGATATTCGCAGCAAAGCTTGTTTAGGTACTGTAATTTGAACGCCTGCCAGCCTGCACTGTACAGAATGTGCCCGACATTACATAATTGAATTATATAATGTGAGACATGCCAAGACCAAATCGGTTATCCCTGCTGTCAGATGAAAACCTTACATCATTTAAAAAAAGGTCGACTTTAAAGCAGGCCGTATATGATTGATGGCCCAAAACTCTGAAAAGTATAACTAGGCTACGTTCCATAGGCCCCGTGGCCATGACAAGAAAGAATAAATTAAAAGAATAATGTGTGTCACCTTTCAATTCAAGGGGTATTATAAATGTTTTATGTGACGATGAAAAAAGACCTCTGCTCAAACATTTACCTTTTACATAGATGCAAAGGCTTCACTGTAAGTCTAAAAAATGTGAGGATTTGACCTTTCCTGAATTCTTCCTGAGTAGCGTTGCCAGAGGGCTTTCTGTGGCTGACAACATGGAGATTACTATGATAAGCTTAACCCATTCAATGCGGGAACGCATCTACAAATGTCTTCTAAATCAGGTTTCCTGAAAAACGTATGTTTCTATATCAGTGGTTCTCAAACCTTTTCATGTCAAGGACCCCCAAAATGATATGTATTTGGCTGCCAACCCCCATATCAAAATATTTAGTTCCAGTGACCCCCACAAGCAAAGATTTGAGTTACAAATGTTCGCTTTAAAAAATATATGTTCAAAGATTTGCAAGCGCTATGAGCTTGTATACTGTATCTGCTATTTTTTGAATAGCCAAAGAAATCTAAAATGACACAGATGCGTTCCCGGTCTTAACGGGTTAAACGGATTAGGTGTTTAATTTCCTAGCATACTGTAGCTCACGACAGAGACAAGAGGCATTATCATGTCATCACAAATGTCCCCCAAAGAAAAGAAAAGAAACTATAATGGAACAGAAAAAAGAAAAACCTTTTTTCTTTTAATATTTTTTGAAAGATTTGCCACATTTTTAGCCTAAAATGACAAATGACAAAAAAAACATTATGTAAGTAATAACTGGAAATTGCTTGTGTTGAATATTGAGTTTTTATATTTCTTCCTAGACTTTGTATTTGCACTATACTAGTGTATAAACAGTATACAGTAGGTTGGTTACTTGGTTTACCACAGACAATACATTAAGTGTGTTAAACAATACACATGCTTATGCAATTTCCTGCTACATATACAATCCTGTAAACAATCTTTGTATAGTAGAGATGTGTATGTATACAGTACAATCATTAATCAATCATTAGCTATCACAATACATTTGATTTACGACCAGACACAATTCAGCAGGGACGTGTCCTATTTCATGAAAACAAACATACTGTATACTCCCTACATATTGTTTCAATGACACCTATATTTATTGTGTTATCTATCCTTTCAGCTCACAAAGATGTTTGGGAGATTTCCTTGACTTCTTTCATTTCTGCCCACTAAAGCACGCACTCTTATGCAACCTCCAAGCGTACATGTATATCCTAAAATACATAACGCCAAATAAAGTGTCATGTTTTACTGTTCTTATATGGAGCAGCTCAGCATACAATGGATTGATGTAGGTCATAGTTAGATGTGCCCTATCATGTTTTTATGATAATAGCTGTTGGAGTGGTGCTGTGCCATTGTGGAGATGCCTTGCCTTCAGGTCCGATACACAGATACTGTGAAATGATCTAGCTGTGTGTGTGTGTGTGTGTGTGTGTGTGTGTGTGTGTGTGTGTGTGTGTGTGTGTGTGTGTGTGTGTGTGTGTGTGTGTGTGTGTGTGTGTGTGTGTGTGTGTGTGTGTGTGTGTGTGTGTACGTACACACATTTGACTAATGTGCATATACTTGTATACTGTACACGTGTGTGTGTGTAGGAGCCACGTTTACTATGACTGTCAGTCCCCCCCCCCCACCGCCGTTAGTGTTCAAAACAAGTAGTTTGTGTCTCCCTTTGACATGTACCAATATTTAGTCAACTCAAGTAATATATGTAAGTTACTATTGGGTGGCTTCACATTTCCTCAGGCAGGCAGATTGAGAAAGTATAGCAATTGTCATGACCTGGGTCTGTCTCCACTCCCCAGCCCCTCCCTCTAATTTTTGGTCTCTGATTGCCTAGAGTGGACTCAGCTGCGGTTGGCCAACGAGCCTCAGAGACTATTTAAAACTGTCTGTGACTTTTCTGTGCTGGATCATTGTAGTGTCATGGGCTTTGTTTCCGGTCCCTGTATTTTCCCTGTAGTTATGTGTTTCGCCCAGTGAGATGTACCTTGGTTTGTTCATCATTTATTAAGTAAAGTCGTTGTTTAACTGTCCTCCTTGGTTTCTTGAGTCTACTTTGAGTTTGAGTTCCTGCACATAGGTCCAAAAACACCCGGGTCCCTGACAGCAATTTGGTTTTCAGCTAGTTTTATGCTGTCTCCTGATGCAAATAAATATCTGCAGTGCACCACCTTTGTAGATGCCTTCTAATGATATGACCTCATCCTGCTTGCCTTTTCAAAGCCAGTGGCTGTTTCCCTGAACAAACCAAAAAGCCAGCTCTAATTACTGTGTCATCATTGACCAATTTCTTTTTAATGCCAATGGACTGTGTCATTCAGACATTGCGTAGTTGATCTAAATCAAAGGGTCTGACATATCGGTGCAGATCAGTACCATACGGAGGCACCCAGCCGCGCCTGTTCTGTCCACACACTTTGTTGAAATGTAACAATACCAACAGTGAAGTCATGATTTTAGGTGTGTGTTTGCGAGTGTGCATGTGCATGAAAGTCTGTACGCATGTTAGTATTCATCGTCATTGGCCGAAAAGGCATTATTGAGCGATTGTGGCCGACAATCGGCCGTAGTTTTGTTGTTTGTTCCGTGCCATTGGTGGTAGTCGGCCAAATCGGTGGTCGCCCCCCCAAATGAGTATATTGAATCGCTGACATAATATATATTATATACATTATATAATAACGATAATCGGTGAGGAGAGAGCTCTCTGTTTGGCTGTCCAGCCTGAGCAAATATACTGTAGGCTCTGTGCATATCTGGAGTCCCAGGGTTCCAGAAGGTGGCATACCTGTTTCCTGCTCTGGTTCATTTTCCCATAGCTTTGTTTGCTTGGCTTGACATATCATCTCTACCTCTCTGCTCCCCCCCCCCCTCTCTCTCTCCTCTCTTTCTTGCTATGAATTCCAGTATTCACTAGACAAAGGCTGTAGACAGAGGGACAGACAGACAGACAGCAGTCAGAGAGGATATGGTGAAGGGAAATAAGCTGTTTTACTATCCTATATTCAAATTGCGATGTGGGCGTCACAAACAGATGACACGTTTGTGGGCGTCATACATAAGCGGGACATCCCGATGATTTGATTGGCCGAATTGGGTCACAATCGAACTTGGCCAAGTTTCGCCTGACGTAGTGCTCTGATCAGTGCTACTGGATTTTCAGGCCACATAGCAGCCTGAACATCTTATTAGTTATGTTTATTGATACTTAATGATATGCTCATGGACACAAGCAATTGTGAAAAGAATACCTGGGCACTTCAAAAGAGTACAAAATACTTGAGCACTCAATTGGGTCTGACGTTTCGACTTGCGTCTTCCTCAGAGTCTAAACCAACCATAGTCGAAACGACAGTCACCTCTGCACTTTAATAAAACGTGCAGACCCAATCGAGTGCTCCAGTATTTTATTTGGGTGGTCTCTTTTGAAGTGCCCAGGTATTTTTTCTCTTTATTCAAATCTTCCCACTGCTGAGCAATCAGCAGGGTCAGCTCTGTGGAGGAAAGTGTATTACTGATGAGAACCACTTGAGGGCAGTATATTTCACTGACTGTAATCATAGTACAATAAAATGAAGTGACCTCTTTTTGGCCAGAGGTACTGTCCTGGATCTAACTGGATTCCTGTCCAGCTGCTGTTTTCATTTGGTCTCCTTAAGCTTCAATTCATCAAAATTCATGAGCAAGTCTTCCGGTGTGAAGTTGACAGAGTATGCACAGGGTCTGGGAGGATAAGTTGCTATCTCTCCTCGGTTTTGATCAAATAGAGATATGACTGTGAGAGAGAGAGAGAGATAGACAGAGAGAGAGAGAGAGAGAGATAGACAGAGAGAGAGAGAGAGATAGACCGAGAGAGAGAGAGAGAGAGATGGACAGAGAGAGAGAGAGTGTTTGTCAATATGCGGAACTCAACATTTGTTTTATCATTATAAATACTGGAGCCTGTGGTTGTTTTATTGCCCACATTTACCACCTGACTGGCTGCTGTCTGTCTGCATTTCCTGCACGCCATGTGCAGAGAAATGTGCCCTGTGCAGATTGTAGACTCGTCACGTCGTCCCATCCTTATCAGCCCACTATGTTTATGAGCTGTCGGCCGTAATGACCCAATGACTGCCTCATAGGGCGCACACACACACACACACACACACACACACACACACACACACACACACACACACACACACACACACACACACACACACACACACACGTTTGTATTACTATGCCTGTCCAAACATTTGTGATGACTTATAGACTTGGTCAATTATTTCATGACTAAGACACGCACACAGACAGATAGACAGACAGTTGTATATTCCATTAAACCAACAGTGTTTAATCTGCCTCAATAAATGAGTCCAGGATATACTCTCATTTATCGTCAAATCATTTTCATCATAACTTAGAGGGAAGATTTTACAGCACGCACGCACGCACGCACGCACGCACGCACGCACGCACGCACGCACGCACGCACGCACGCACGCACGCACGCACGCACGCACGCACGCACAAGCACACACACACACACACTGTACTGGCTGCATGATAGTCACTCAGTTTCCTTTATCTTGTCTAAAGTTTTTTTTTTGCTGTAAACCAGAGAGGGAGAGCAGCAAACAAAACGGAAAGAGAGGGAGAGAATGGCAGAGAATAGAAGAAGAAACGGATAGGGGGACTAAAAGAAGCATGAACAGAGAGAGAGAGAGATAGAGAGACAACAGAGACAAAACATTAGAGAAAAGGATGTGACATCAGTCTGGGACACTTGAAACGTTAGATTGCGAAGGAAAATAGTTTATTAAAAAAAAGAGAAACTCTCCCATGAAGATGTATATCAATGTGTAATCCAAACAAACTGGACCGCGCCGTTATTATCGCTTTCTGCCACGTTTTGATGTGTGGGGGGCATGTCAGGCATGCATGAGGCGTCTACTTCTCTCATTCGTGGTTAGAGTGACTTCAAAACAGTGTGAGAGAGAGAGAGAGAGAGAGAGAGAGAGACACGGAGAGCGAGAGAGACGGAGAGTGGACTGGGGAAAAAAGGAAAAGAGAGTCTCTTTCGGGTGGAAACCTCCAAAACTGTAACTTTTCACGGCTGGCTTAGCGGTACAGGCACCTAGGCTCAATGTAGCCTGACAACGCGTTGCGGGTTCGAGTCCCGAGCCCGACGGCCTTCGCTGAATGTCACTACTCCCCATCTCTCTCTCTCTCCATTTCCTGTCAGCCTACTGTCCTATCAATAAAGGCATAAAAGCCCCAAAATAACTCTTAAAAAGGTTAAAATATGGAGAGCAACAACATATAACCTCAATGGCAGAGACCTACAAAAAAATGATTTGGGGTTTATGACTCCTAGATATTTGATAGTGGCCTTGTTACACTGCTGTAGCATCTAAATAGAAAATCTCCGCTAGCAAACAAGCGTCCCCTCTGAATCCTTTGATGTCTCCAGGAGCGCGACCCAGAGCTTCCTCTTTGCATTAGAGAGCCAGTTTGTGGTCGGCATCCCCAGGGAGGCAGCGATACGTGCTGCGACCCATGCCTGTGTGTGTGTGTGTGTGTGTGTGTGTGTGTGTGTGTGTGTGTGTGTGTGTGTGTGTGTGTGTGTGTGTGTGTGTGTGTGTGTGTGTGTGTGTGTGTGTGTGTGTGTGTGTGTGTGTGTGTGTGTGTGTGTGTGTGTATACCCGGACCTGCCAGCCAATATCCTGGAGAGATGCCACATAACTCATCATCTTTGTATACACACACACACACACACACCGCACACGCATTCAGATATAAAGATATGCTTGCAATACACACACAATATCACTTTGATGGTAATTTGCTCTCATGTATGTAATGTAGCTTAACGTGAGTAAAATCCCCGATAAGGGACTCTGCTAGTTTCCAGATAGCATGCCATTTACATTCTTGTCAAATCATCTTGTTAAGCTTGTTATGATGCCTGTGGTTCATGTCTGTGATGAGGATTATCCATTTCTTTGCTAATCTCATATCTTGGCATGTATCCGTGTGTGTGTGTGTGTGTGTGTGTGTGTGTGTGTGTGTGTGTGTGTGTGTGTGTGTGTGTGTGTGTGTGTGTGTGTGTGTGTGTGTGTGTGTGTGTGTGTGTGTGTGTGTGTGTGTGTGTGTGTGTGTGTGTGTGTTTTTGTGAGTGTGTGTGCGTGAACGTGTGCATGTTTTGTATGTTTGGGTGAACTTTCGTGTGACAGAGAGAGCGAGAGGGATTCTCCGATTGGGGCGAGTCAGGGCATTGGTGAGGGAAAGAGAGAGAGAGAGAGAGGCAGAGAGAGACGTGGTGAAAAAAGGAAAATGGAAACTTAGAAAGACAGCAATAGAGAGAGAACAAAACAGAAACCCACAGACAGAGAGACATCAAAAGATAGGAAGGTATATGAATAGATAGAGAAATACAAAGACGACAAAGACCGTTTGATTGATTTGCCACCTTACCAGTGTACTGTGTGCCAACTGCCAAGATATATTAGGTGGTAAGGTTTCAAGCCACCAGGCTGGTGAGGTGACTTGAAACGTTACCACCTAATATATCTTGCCAAACGGGAGTACAATGGTGTGCAGATTTTTTATTGCTCTTGATCCCATGTTCAAGTTTTGATCCGGCGCCCAGCCTAGTACGTCCAGGATGTGCGTGTCTTCTGCCTTTTTTCTCTTCCTGACTCAGCCACTTACTCTGTGCTATGTAGATTCCTTTCCTTTCCATAATTGCCCGTTCTTCTGGTTTTAATGCCAATTACCAAATCACTTTTACAAATGGAAAAAAAGGTACATCGTGTTCAAAAAAAGGTACATCGTGTTCAAACACATCAGTCTGAACTCAGTCAGCATGGCTTGTATTTCCTTTAGGCCTATCCCACCATATTCACAGGGGGGGTAAAGTAGGTGCTTAATGGCCGCTGTGTGGCCCATGTACAGTATACAAATAGATTAGTTATGTTTTTGAATGATACCCATCATTTAACTTCAGTAATTTCCCCTTAGGTCTAAGCAGTGTATTAACTACAACAATCACATTGTTTTCCTCTGCAGAATTCAAATGATTTAAATGTTTTATATTAGTTTATTTGCCACCATTCATTAATTTAACCAAGCCCCATTGTTATGCTTTGGTCTTGTGACGAAAATACCACTTTTACAATTTTGAACAAAAAAAGAAGACACACGCCTCATGATGACATTCCCAAAATAGAGACGTCAGGTTGAACGTGTTTAAGGCTTTCTCGCTGCCCATCCAACTTGACGTGAGCTAATATGGTGTCTGATGTTATCTGCATGCATTTCTCTTGCCAACAGCACTCTTTCCTTTTGTTTGCTCTCTTTTCCCTCTGTTTTGCAGGTGCAACAGCAGTGAGCGCTATCAGACGTCTATAAACACTCTTGGCCTGTATGGCCTCATATTTTTATATTCGCTTTATCAGATAGCATACAAACCCCGTCCAGCACCTGTTTGAAGAATTACGTGTGTTTGAGTGTTGAACTGTAACCATTCTGTAGATAATGGTGTTATAATAAGCGTGTTTGATAATAGACCTCACATTTCTTTACTATAGATACAATAGGGCCAGGTTATCAAATGGCAAACACCTTTGGATTGTGTCTTGTTAATGGCACATGTGGGGTTAGGTTGGAAAACTGGAATTGTTTTGTAATAGTCCATTACGCAAAAGTTGCCACCTGTTTCCTCTCTCTCTCTCTCTCTCTCTCTCTCTCTCTCTCTCTCTCCATTTAAAAAAAGATAAACAGATAACAGTGAAGCTGATGTTTTTTTTTAATCACAAATGTTACTGTGTGTGTGTGTGTGTGTGTGAGGGGGAGGGAGGGAGGGAGAGATGGCCTATTTAATCCCACTCAATAACTCCAATATTATATATTGTAATAACGCCAATAACCTACCCAATGTTAGGTACCGAAACCTGCAATAACCTGGAAACACCAGGCAAGCTGGTAAAGCAGCACATTTTCTGCTTGTAAATTAATTTAAAAAGTGGTCAAATCAAGTGCTGAGATTAGGTCAGCTCAATGTCACAAAACTGACCAGTCAATCCAGATTGTCTGCCAGAACAGATTTGGATGGAAATATCAGTTAATGTAAGAGATCAGTCATTTCTAGAGACGTACAGGTGTTGCATGTACATGTACAGTATGTGTACTTACACAATTCTTACATGTTTGCTTTTACTCAGTGTCTATGTACTTACACAATACTCACATGTTTGTGTTTCATTCAGTGTCTATGCATCTGATGCATGCATGTTGTGTACTTCTAAAACACAACGCTAACCATTCTGACACTAGACTGACTGTATCCACTCTGCAACCATTTCCCTAACTTCAAACTTCATAGAGTAAGATTTAAGAGCAAAATGGCCGCCATGTGAATAATGGTCAATGGAATCCTGACTGACTGACTGACTGACTGACTGACAGATAGATGTGTCATCTGGTTGGTTTCAGTGATACTGTGCATGTTTAACCACTATAACCCTGGCATCATTATTTTGGGCATGTTATTATATTGTCAAACATAGTCAAAAATAGTCAATCATTGTAAAACACTAAAAAAGAAACAATATCAATAGCTATTGATATTGTTTAGCTATTACCGCTATTCGCTAAATATATATAGGGCTTATAGTAAGTGGTTGAACTTGGGAAGCCAGAGAAAACAGCCTGGAAAAAGCCTGGAAGTTTGAGTCTCCATTCCCGCCTTCCAAAGCTAATGCTGGTACTGGATAATAGTCTCTCTCTGGAGTCGGATGCATTTCCTCCATTGGGGGGCATACACACACACACACACACACGCGGTAGTTCCGGCTGGTCGCTAGGGGACCCAGTGGCTTTCCTCCAGTTAGGCTTGACTCCATCAGTTTCCCCCTCAGATTGTTAACAGGGCCAACAGGGGCTAGTTAGTGGTCTGGTCTGGTCTAGCCTGGTCTGGTCCAACTGTCTGCTTTCATAAAATGTATCCGATGAACCCTTTTTGGATCAATCTGAATGACATTTATTGCTTCATGTCATAAAGCAGAAAGCACTCCTCCAGCGTTGTGGAGATGGGGGCTGGTGTTCCCCTCAACACTGTGTCACTGTACACAATGAGTCACGGGTCTGCTTTCAGTGGCCTTCCACATGACAGCACTATGAACCGGAGGAACTTTCCATGCACTTCCTCTTGCTTAGGTCCCTGGCCGAAAAGAGTTCTTGATGGCGTCCAGAGCTATAGGCCACACAGGAAAGGGGGGATTCCAGGGGGCTTTCCCTTTCCAATTCCCACCTCCACGGTTGAGGTGAACAGTGGAGTCTGGACTGTATGGGAAATATAAGTTTGGACCCATTCAAATCAGCAGACCAAGTTATGGGAGGATATGGTAGTGAGATGTTATCGTGGTGAGATTAACCTGAACAAGATGAGAGATATTATGAAGTTCCTGTCTCCTACAATTAGGAGAATTATTTCCTTGGCTTTGTTGTGTGTGTTACAGAGCAGGTTCCTCTGTGGGAAAATGAGAAGCTGTCAGTCAATGGACTCCCAGCGTTGCAGGCGGATGTTATTGAAACCAAAGTGAACTAAGAAGGTTTCTTCTGAGAGGTTTTGGGATAAGTGTTTGTTGATTTGACCAGGCAGATCTACTGTACTGTACATTTTGTCCTTTTTCGACAACTTAATTGGGTTCCTCAAGAACACATTTGTGTGACATTTTAGATTCTAGTTTATTTGTCGCATCACAAGTGTTGTTCTCCTCCGATATCGCTTGCCTGATGGTAGCAGCATGAATAAATTGTGGCTAATGTGTAAAGCTACTGAAAGTAATATGTTTTCATACTATGATGTATCCCATTATGAAGTTAATTAGATACGGGCATATTATTTTATTTTATAATATATTATTATATATTTTAATGTTTTTAGTCCTGCTTTTTGACACATGACTGCTACATACTATGGCATTTGATGAAAACCTTTAAGGTAATAGTTAACAATATTAGTCCATTAAAAATAATATCTTCAATCAATATAAACATTGGGCTTACAAGCAGTGGGGTTGGAGACATTGTGAATTTGGGAACTGCTGATCTACTGTATGGCAGGGAAGCGAGAGGCGATGTCATTTCCTCCTTAACACAGGCCTTTAGACCTATTGTCCAACAATGTGTGGATCCACCCTGTGATGACATCCACTTGGTGTGTTTGAGCGCTTGTCTACGCCGCTGTGCTCCTCTGTCCAGATCCCACATTTCCTGGCCTTTCGTGCCCTTACTGTGTGTGTGTGTGTGTGTGTGTGTGTGTGTGTGTGTGTGTGTGTGTGTGTGTGTGTGTGTGTGTGTGTGTGTGTGTGTGTGTGTGTGTGTGTGTGTGTGTGTGTAGTGGTGTAAAGTAACTACCGGTAAGTACATTATTCAAGTATTGTACTTAAGTACAATTTTGAGGTACTTTTACTTTACTGGAGTATTTCTACTGCTATTTTCAAACATTTTGGTACTTTTACTTTTGGTACATTTTGAATTCCGGACTTTTACTTGGAACAGAGTACTTACATTGCAGTATTGATACTTTTACTTAAGTGAAACATTTGAGTACTTTTTCCACGTGTGTGTGTGTGTGTCTGTGTGTGGGGGTGTGTGTGTGTGTGTGTGTGTGAGAGAGCGAATGTTGGGTGTTTGACTGCGTGCAAATGCATGTTCAAGTGTGCAAGTGGTTGTGTGTTTTGTACCGCGGCCAACTACCGACTTACCTCAGCCTTCTTATAATGACATCAAAGAAAGCCATAGCAGTGTTTGTTTTGGTGAAAGTTCAACATCAACACTCCTGGTTTAGAAGCACTGGTTATGGTTGGCTGGCTGGTAATGCCACAGGCTTCCCTTTAGCTGGCTGTCACCAAACAGGATCTGGCACCCGCACCTTGGAGTTCCATACAGGCACATATGTACATAGATCCACAAACTTCTATGGAAATGATTTTTGTGTTAAACCAGTACCCAATGAAAGGTGACAGGTCTGTTCAATTTGCCCTTGCCTGAAACCACTACTGATGCTTATTTCCCACATGCAGCAGTGTGGCGTTCCAAAACAACCCAGGATCACAGATTTAAAAGGGTCTGGAAATAGACTGATAGACTGAATTGCATATTGGTTGCGTCAACCCCCTCGTTTAGTGTTGGTACTGGGTCACATGGTATTTGCATTTTTTTTATTTGTTTACTAAATGTTTTGTTACCCATCATGCTTGGAGGCTTGGCACAAGCCAGATACTGTAAAGTAGTGTGTGTAAAGGTCAGATAAGGTAGGGTAGATTGCAGTCATATTAACGATAGCATTTTAAATTTCAGTATTCAATACATGTCGTTGCTGTCGGGCAAAAACCTCTTATCTCCATATTCCAACTTTTTTGTGTCGCTCTACAGCGTCACACAAAATCATCAAAAGTAGCAGATCTACAAGCTCGAAACGCGGCTTGAAGCGACACGTTTTGAGCTTGTCAATCTGCTACTTTTGATGTTTTTGAATTTGAATCCTAAAAAGCTTTGGACATATGAGGTTCACCCGACGTATACGATATGAAAAATTGTAGAAAAATGCATTATAAATATACGTGTGGTGACATCTGGAGAGACCCGGGGTGGAGAGGGCTGGCAACCCACAGTGCCTAGAGCCCCCTAGTGTCGCCAGTCGCCACACGCAGTGCAGCATCTCAACTAACCTGGCCTGGCATCGGGCCGGACTGATGGCGTGGATACAGGCTGTAGCAGGCTGTAAGTGTAACTGTAGCATGCATGGATCTGCATTATAATCTGCTTTCGTCACTGTATCTTTATAGTTAGAAGCACTCATAAATATTCATAATGCTTTGTAACAATCATAACACTTCATAAAGCATTTTATGTTGACTTATAAGGTCAAGTATCATAATCAAGGATCATAGTGGATTATAATTCTGTTATTTGTGATATATGATGTTATGATATTGTAATTTTATAAAATGCATTATAGTGTGATTACAAGTAACTATTCGGTCATTGTGTGCTTTAAGTTAACTCTTATAATGACGTAATCAAACTATAATGAATTATAAGTATGTTTATAATGCAAACATGGGCTTAGGAGGATCTCCCTTTGACGCGTACAGTGTCGTACAGTTGACTTTGCCTTATTGCTCGCTAGGCGTGTTGCTCTGCTCAAGTGGAAGGATGCTGCCCCGCCCGTGCTCAGTCAGTGGCTTCGTGATATAACGTCCTGTCTTAAACTGGAGATGTTGCGGTTTATGACATTCTACCACAACACACAAACTACATAGTGTGGCGTACTTCTGCTTTGACTGTAACACCTCTAAAAATCTGTATTTTATCTGCTCTGATCATTTTTTATGCTTTTTTCCCCCTTTTATTTTCTATTTTAATCTTGAGATTGTGCCTTACAACTGTCCTGGGGATTGAGTGTGAGGGTAGGGTGGGATAGGGGAATGTGGCATATATTGTTTTCTCTCCTTTTTGTATATCTTTGTGATGTATTGAATATTAAGATGCTATGTATACTCGCCCCTGGGCTTTGTCTAAAAACTGAATGAAAAGATTTTGAAAAGAAAGACATGGGCTTAGAAGGAAATGTTAATGTGTGCAATGAAGTTACCTGTTGATTTGTAACACACTGGGAAGGAAATGGTTCTGATGGTGGCTTTTCTGAAGGGCTGCATTATTGGCACGATTTCATTCTGAAAGCCCAGGAAATGGCATTCATTGGCCTCTGAACATGCTAAATCCCCAGTGAGCAAAGCACATACAACTCAACATAATGAATGCTGAGAAGAGCCCTGGGCTCAGACAGTAATAACTCCTAAGATAGGTTCACGCCATTAGCTGTATGAAGCAATGTCCCCTATAAGGATATTTCAACTTGTGCTGACAGGAGTACATTCAACTTGAACAAATATTTGAATCCTTCTCAATTTCCTTCTGCCCGGCTGCTTTAGTAGACCACAGACTGCTGCTGTACATGCCATCTTGACAGGTAGTTTGCCTTCTGGTTGGTTTCTGTAACGTGATAGGCAAGCAATGTCTGTCTCACATGAACTGATCCTACTGAACATGATCACATGACTTCCTACTGTGATATCGGCGAGTGAGCGTGACTTGTCTCATTTTCAATTTCCATAATTGCTTTCTTTACTACACTTTTCAGTTCCAAGGTTTTTTGGGGCCTTGAACTTTAGGCCCAGGGTCAGGGAGTCAATATGTGAGAATGAAAATGCATGAATGAAGATACAAAATAATCATAATAATCATAATAATTATAATAATCATCATCATCATCTTAATCACTTTTCTGTTGATGGACAACTGGTTGAGGGCATGGGATCCAGTAGGATTAAATGCCAGCAGTACCTTCCTTATATCTCCACAACTGAGTGTCAGCTGTACTGTACATCTGAAAAGAACAGAACAGAACATTGTAAACAAAGGGGAGTGGTGCACCCTCTTACAATTTGACAACTATCTTTCCTTTTCAAGTGTTAAGTCTTAACCCAGATCAAAGGGAGCTGCCTGTCTTTAATTGAATAATCTTACTATTGGCATAGTCAAGAAATCAGGAGGTATTACAAGGTCTCAAACTTGAAACGGCTCTGGATGAGTTTAGAGAATTTCCCCCCAAAATAGTTGTAAAGACTTGAAACTAGAGCTAAAACCTCAGCATTAAGAAATCACTAATTGTTCCTAGGCGGTGTCACTTTGATAATCGCCCCTCACCCCCTGGCTAGAAGCCTGTGAAGTGTTCGCCGACAGAGAGAGAGCAGAGCTGTCTCACTTTAACTAAAGCACTGTTATTACTGTCATCTCAGGACATGATCAAGGACTGCGGGCGGACCGAGAACACACTGGTGCGTGCGTGTGTGCGTGTGTGTGTGTGTGTGTGTGTGTGTGTGTGTGTGTGTGTGTGTGTGTGTGTGTGTGTGTGTGTGTGTGTGTGTGTGTGTGTGTGTGTGTGTGTGTGTGTGTGTGTGTGTGTGTGTGTGTGTGTGTGTGTGTGTGTGTGTGTGTGTGTGTGTGCGTGCGTGTGCGTGCCATCAGGAACATTAGAGGTAGGAATTCCACTTGGCACAGCCAGGGGTGGGTGTACCTCTGTACCTCTGACTAATCTACTTACCTGAGATATGGATGTAGTGGCTATCGTACAACACTCCCTCCATTAAACGTGTATCTTTTATTGGCAGCGAGGGTTGGAAAAGTCAAGAGGGTTTCCAAACACAGCATATGGGAGTGGATGGCTATACAGTCTTGTTTAAAAGTCCACATTCTATTTGTGTTTGGTAAGAACAGCCCCATGGTTATGTTTAAATGTTTAATATACCCTTTTGTCGACTAATGGTTTGAACTGATTTATAAACGGTGAAGAACATGAGGCCCTCAGTGACAACCATGGAGCGTGTTAAGATGCAACATTTATTATTTATTTTTTAGTTATTATTGTTCATTATGTCCAGCTGCTTCATGAGTCAAGTCTATGTAACATAATCTAGGTGTTGGTGACATGGTAATTGGCTATGACATTGACCTGGTAACTTACCCGTCCTCTTTAAATAGGGAACGAAAGCCATTATTTGCACACACTGATGAAGGCAGAGCGGCCCAAAACGTTTTGTGGTATGGCAAATGAATTATTAATCTAAGTAAACTGACCTGACCCTTTCCCTTACAGTGGTTGTACTATACAGTAAATCTGAAGTAGACCAGATAGCAGCACCACAGAGAGAAAACCCTGCAGAAGATGAGAGTAAATATACTTTTCTGCTCTCACGGTAGCTATGACTACTATCTATGACTCATGTTAGTCATACTAGATTTAGTTACTGGCTACTTCAGGATGTTTACTTGCCCATTACCTGGTCACAGGCTGTGCTTCCTGTGCATGTAGAAATGATACACGGTTTGTGATGGATATGGAATTATCAGTTTGTTTTTCAAACGTTACGGATAACGCGGAAGAGAAGAGTTGCGTCCGACATGGCCAGGATTGAGCGGAATTTCAAATGTTGGTGTAAATGTTATGCTTTTCCTGTTGGGAAAGAGTTTCAGTTGGAAGAATAAAGCACAACTATGAGCCTCATTTCTATTTTCAATCTAGAATCAGTGGCAGGTCCATACTTGGCCAGACCCTATCTGTGATGAGGCCTTCAGGGATTAGAGGTACCCCTCTCTCTCTGTGTGGGTGAGTGTGTGTGTGTGTGTGTGTGTGTGTGTGTGTGTGTGTGTGTGTGTGTGTGTGTGTGTGTCTCTCTCTCTCTCTCTCTCTCTCTCTCTCTCTCTCTCTCTCTCTCTCTCTCTCTCTCTCTCTCTCTCTCTCTCTTTCTCTCTCTCCCTCTCTACTTCATGTTTTTGTTAGTTTTTATTTACTGTGAGCGCCGTTCATATATCCAGAAGGCAAACCAATATTCATATTAACGACAAGCACAATAGCATAAATGACAGCTCTGCCATTGTTTCAGTAAAGTATTCGAGAGGAAACTGATCTACCTTATAGCGCCTAATCCCTCTGCAAAGCACCGATCTTGGTTAGAAAAGGGGTGGGTGTGTCCGTTTTATTACATTAATATCCTTTTAGCCACTTAAATCCTACATGTAGTAGATGACCCCCAGGGCTCTGTACTGTTTTTGGTCTGCTCTGCACCTACTTCCCTCTACACCAAAGAATAGGCAAACTACAAGCTCAAAATGTGTCGCACCACGACGCGCTGTGAGCTTGTAGATCTGCTATGTTCGCAGAATGTTTGCCCCAGAATAGGGACACTGCGGTTCATGTGGTTAAATGTGCAGTTTGCAACTGCCAAAATCCACACAACGCAGGAAATTCACCATTTCCAGGCATCCACTACTGTAACCTGTCATAGCATATCACAATAGTCTGCACATTTTCAAACAAAATGTGTCAAGGGCAAACCTTCAAAGGGTGTGACCCGTGTGCTTCAGGGAGGCTGCACTACAGCAGGAAAAACTACTGGCCTCCTCACCGAAACCCCATGATGCATTTCAACCGCCATTCATGCAAGTCGATTCACCAAATGTCAATCTGAAATTGCAGATACCATCTTTTTTATGTTTATTTTTTTTCGTTTGCCAAGTCTCTCTCTCTCGCTCTCTCTCTCTCTCTCTTAACCCTTCTCTGGATCTCTGTCTGTTATTACAGCTGACAGTTGGGCGGTTGTTTCAACCACTGTCGTCCTCCATGCCATGGTAGCGAGGGATGACAGGAGAAAGAAGAGGAATGAAGGATGGAAAAGAGAGAGAGAGGGAGGGAGGAAAGTAGGATGACAGCAGCGAGGTCAGGAAGGGAGGGCGGGGATGAGAGAAGGAAACGGCGCTGGAGAGAGAAAGATTTACGAAGATAGAAGTGTTTGACTGGTAATTGGTATAAGATGGATGTAGACCGCAAAATGCTGAGTGAGTGCTGTGTGGATTTTACAGTGTACAGTGTAGGGAGACAGATGGGAGAGAGTAAGAGGGAAGATTAGAATAAAGGTAGACTCAATGTGTAATACATGATTATTGTGTTTTAATGTTATGATTCCTGACTTTATGTTCAACACGAAAGTTTGGTCTCTGTGTGAAACCAGTTTGACAACTGTGCCCGGTTCACTAAAGGCTTAACGGTAAACTGATCAACAACCAGCAATTCTCTAGTGTATCATCATGGAGCATGATACTTCATTATAGTTACACACCTGCATACAACCTGACAATTTATTGAAAATATATCGAAACCGATATTTAGCGACTTATACCCGAATAATCAAGAAGCAAGTTGTTTTTATGAAAAACATTTTTATCAATGAATCGACACAAAAAATAGAATGTTTTTTTTGTAATGGACTAAATCGATTAGTTTGATTAACTACTTAACCTTGTAATATAAATGAGTTTGTTGTACAATGGTACAAAAATAGTGAAAAAAGGCGATCTACAAGCTCACACAGTGTCGGGATGTGGCGCGTTGTGAGCTTGTAGATTGGCTATTTTCACTATTTTGATTTATTCTTAAATAATCGTTCATTAATCTTAATCGAGGCAAACGTTTCAAATAAGCGTGATATTGATTTGAAGTCATCGCCCTATAATAATAAAATAAGAATTTCCCAAAATACTACCACCATAGTAGTAGATGTCATCCATAGATAGTAGATTGTCAAGTTGCTGTATGTAGAATTGCTACAAAATCGCATGTATAGAGCCAGCCTTCAAATCTAGACGACCGTTCCTGATTCATCTTATTGCATGTTCGTGACAATGTACATAAACTTTGCAGGAGTTGTCATCAGGGTTCTTAGCCTTAACCCAACATGCTCAGCTCTTCTCTCCAGTAGGTTTAGCATCCATCCACACCCCACACGAGCATGAGCACACACACACACACACACACACACACACACACACACACACACACACACACACACACACACACACACTTAGTTCTCTAGAAGAAGTTTGTAGTATTTTTATTGCATTCAACTGACATTTCTGTCAATCAGGATTGACTGGTCTGTTTGGCGACAAAGAGCTGTTCCAGACTCATTTCTGCCCATTCCCGCACGCGCGCGCACACACACACACACACACACACACACACACACACACACACACACACACACACACACACACACACACACACACACACACACACACACACACACACACACACACACACACACACACAAATGCTGCACCCCCCCCCCCCACACACACACACACATACACACACACACACACACACACACACACACACACACACACACACACACACACACACACACACACACACACACACACACACACACACACACACACACACACACACACACACACACACACACACACACACACATATTACACTGTTGCTCAGAAGGCTTAGCTATGTACACACCAAGGGGAACCCTGCCCTTTTATATTGACACTACAGTTATATCTTCCAACACCACTCTAGCCCTCTGTTACACACCTCCATGCAGGAATTATTGGCAAGCGATGCTGTTGGTTTTGCACTGTCACAGCTGCAATTGATGAGAAGCTGACACATCCTGCAGTCTGGTCTTTTTTGTTATCATTGCGTAAAGAAGTCCTTCTGCGGTGGAATTATGCGAATTTAAGCCACATGCCGTTACAGTTAACCGCTCCGCACTGGTAAATTCTGGGTAATTCTTTAACTCTGAGAAAGACGCCGTAAGGCAGTGAGTCTCAATTGGTGTGCCTTGGGATTTTGTGACAACCACATATTATTATTGCAATATATACAGTTATAAAAGTTATAAAAGTGATTAATTGCTTTTTAATTTACAAAATTAGCACTTTGTGCATGCATTTTCCAATCTAGAGGCAAATTATTTACCTATATACCTATATTTGAATAACTTTCAACCAAGTGTCACTATTTTCGGCATGTCATTATAAGGAAAATCTTTACATTTGAACTATTTTCTTTCTTCTTTTTTTCATTACACCATTTTTTTCATTACAAAACCACTGCCGTAAGGGACTTGTGAAATGTTGAACACTCGTATTTGCATGTTGTGTAAGCTATGAAGTCATCTGTATCATGGTTCAAATACTTTGAAGGTTACTCTCTCCACTGAGATAACCTGATGACGTTGTAGCATGACATTTATGCTTTACTGGAATTGATATTCACTCCATCGGTAGAACCTGATTGGTGCACACACATCATGTGTGCGGCATTTTAAAACTGGCTAATGCTCTTTTATTAGATAAGAAAATATCAATGTTGCTTAAAAGATTAGTTCAAATTTAACTAAAAACCTTTGACAAACATTTGATGCCCTCACCTCTGCTTGCTGCTTCACAAAGCACAATGCTTTATTTACTGCAATAAAAAAAGAACTGACTGTGTGTGTGCATGCGTGCGTTAGTGCGTGTCTCTTGTTTGCCCACGTGCCCATGCCTGCAAGTGTGTGTGTTCCTCCTCCTGCTGGGTTTATGTGCCGTTATCCCGGGACTCCGGCAGTGTTTGATATCGTCCCCTGCTGTGCCCTCTTTAGACCCTCTTTAGCCCCTGGCGGGGCAGCCCAAAGGCTAGGGCAGGCCGGTGATTGTAGCCCCCTGCAGTGCTGGGAATGAGGGGCCTGCCTTCCTCCAATTACACCCACCGGCCCAGCCCCATGAAACACGGGGCTTTACAGCTCTCATCCAATACGAACCCCAGGCAATAGAGGGCCGGCAGAATAGAGCACCAGCAGGTAGTAATGGAAGTTAAATGGCGACAGGGCATTCCACAGTGTGAGGGTTCTTCTTCCAAGGAGACAGGTAGATGTACAGGTGAGGGAGAGGAGTGAGTGGGTGGATTAAGGTTCACGCATTCGTCACACAGGAACACCGGCGTGCAAGTCTGCACACGTTGCAATAAGTGCCCACACAAAGCATGTTTCCACCCACACACGCGGACACACACACGCACCGACCTGTGAGAGGGTCATTGAAACACATGCATCTGATGTAGTGGGTAATTCAATGGAAAGGCTGTTTTGTTTTTCAACTGTATTTCATGTTGCAATGGATCTGCATACTTCTTATTTGTGTTTTGCAAATTTGAAAAACAAATGTGGCAATACAACTTTAAATGAAAACATTGAAGAAGACCTACAGTACATGTTTTAAGTCTGTTGTCTTGCTCTCCCTCGATGGAGAGATGTAATTGCAGCGATGTCTGAACTACAATAAAGACAGTGTCTAGTGCCAATCCAGTGAGCTGTTTGCTTCAAATACATGTATTGTCATTGTCAACCAGTAGGTAATCTCTCAAGACAGATTTAGCAGCCAGAAAATTCAACGGGAAAAAAAACATAAAAGAAAAAGAAGAAAGATTTTGCAGATAGGTTCCCAGATTGACCAGTAGGTGACCTACCCGACACCAGGGTTGAAAATGTTCAGTGTAAAAGTATGGAGACCAACTCCAACCACTGCAGATGTAGCACATTTGTAGTATTAACATATTGTACTAAAAAGGATGTTTTATTCATTACAACAAGTCCCAGATTGTAGCTTTAAAAAGAGCCGGTAACGTGTCAGTCATGCTTTAAATATTCTGGCTTTGTGTATATAAAAAGACATTCCTCTAAACAGGCGGTACGTTGAGCTGTGGGCGATATAAATATAATCACTGCATATTTTATGGTAGCAGGCCCTGAAGGAAAGGGGCTGGTCAGGTATTGTAGCCCCTACTGGGAGCCCACTGGGCAGCCCCATGGGGTAGACCAGTCACATCCCAAACAAACAGGCTGTCTGTCTGCCAGGTATAAGTTACTGACATTCTTTGGCTCATTCAAATATAATCATGGTGAATTTATGATGGGGGACCTCTAAGGAAAGAGGGTGGTCAGGTATTGTAGCCCCTACTGTGAACCCCACTGGGCTGCCCCATGGCCTATGATATAGTGACACCACGTCCCATCACAGTGGCTGTCACTCAGTATCAATCAAGAGGAGGTGCCAGACTGGATGGATGGATGAATGGGTTTACATGGTTAACTGTTATAGGCCAAGATGAGTGTTTATTGTGTTAGATTGAATGATGTCATCTACAGGGAAAAAAAGAAAAATAAATAATTAATACCATAGAATTGTATGTTTAAATAGCTACAGTACAGCAAAAAAAAAATCTGTGAGTGAGAGTCTATTTCATGAACCATGGTAAATGTGAACCCTTCATGGCTGTTCGGCAGGCTAAAGCACATAAGATTTGACACAATAAGATATAAACGTTTCAATGTATCATTTATCAACTTTTATCTAGCCTTGCTAATTGACTTGACCACTTTCACCTGCGTCCCTACTTTGGGCACGTTGTCATAGGTGACAATCTTCAAAACATTAAGTTGTTTCAGACGCGTTGTGAGCTTTTAGAGCTGCCGTTTTTGCTATTTCTGAATTAGAGCTTAGATACGTCGTTAACTCAATGTTTTTTCTTGGTGTATTATTCCACAGTTCAGAGATTATCTTATGCCACATCTACAGTACATGGTTTACTGTGTGGTGAGTCAGTGTGAGTCTGAGTCATGAACACACCCACATGTACCAGGTTAAAGTTTGAACATGTGCTGGCACTCTGCGTGCCACGGTGCCAGTGTCCCATGTCATTAAAAGAAAAGTGTCCGCCCAGTCACCAACAGCCAAACGTCCCCCTGTATTTAATTTGTACTATTTCATTTTTGAATACAAATGTTAACTCAGTACTCTAATTGAACCTAAGTTTCTGTGGTGGGCGGGGGGGGGGGGGGGGGGGGGTGCAGGCGCATGTGGACATGCCCGAGTCCAATGTCAGTGCCATGCTTTACCTTTTTATGGCGTGGCTTTGACAGAAGCGAGTAAACGCAAGACCCCGCATGCGCATACACATTAAGCGTATGACCCCCCCAGGTGTCTCATACGCTTAGCTCTTACGTTCTGCTAGCGTCAGTGCCTTTTCCCTCCCAGAGCAGAAGGCTGGTCGAGCAAGCATCAAAAGCGTATTGCTTTTCTTTGGCAGCTGGACAGCTGTTGTTTTTGGCTGCCCGTCCCCTGGAATAGACTGACTGTTATTTCTCTCAACCGCCACCGAGCCCCCCTGACATCTGAGCTAGTAGTCACGGCAACACTTCCTCTCCGCCAGGACTTCAGTGGTGCAATTAACGACAGCGTCTCTGAAGTCTTATCAGAGACATGAACCCTTCAGCCATGTGAGAGAGAAGGAGAGAGAAGTTGAGAGCAAGAGTGTGACAGGCAGATATGGGTGGGAGGGGGAGAGAGAGGGGGAGAGCAAGAGAGAGAGATTGTTCCACAGGCTATCTACAGTAACAGCAGAAATGCTAACAGTTATGTTTGCTCCTCCACGGGGACATGCAGATCTGTGTTTAGAAGGCCATGGAGTAATGGCACTAATAAACTGAAACGTCCCACCAGTTAAAGTTGAGTAGTGAGACAACATCAAGTTTGTTGATGGAGCTGATTCCTTGCTGTGATGTGTAAACTGGGCCTTATCTCCTAACGTGTTGGGGAACGTGATAACACTCATTGGTTTTCTGAATAATGTTAAACATTTTTACAGTTTCTGAATGACAAAAGACAACAAAATCTGCTTTTTCCCCTTAAATTTCCCCCAAATAAAAGGCCATTTCCACATGCAGAGATTGAATTATTCTATTCCGTTCTGTTCTAGTCTATTCTATATTCAATGACTTCACTATAACATCATAACATAAACAACAATGACATTTGAGCTCTGAACAAATGTATTATATTGTACTTAACAGGTTTTCATGCCAAAGCAGAAATTACAAATCCAAATAACAGTGAAAAATCTAATTCTTGACAAAGATAGATAAAGAAAAAATATATATACTGAGGGAAGCTGGAGAGATGGGACTCACCTGTCTTTCTGCTACAGCAACTGACCAGGTATGCTGAGTCTTGCTGACTGCAGGGGGCCTGTGTGTGTGTGTGTGTGTGTGTGTGTGTGTGTGTGTGTGTGTGTGTGTGTGTGTGTGTGTGTGTGTGTGTGTGTGTGTGTGTGTGTGTGTGTGTGTGTGTGTGTGTGTGTGTGTGTGTGTGCGCGTACTTGCGTGTGTGCACGCGCACGCACGTGTGTGCTCGTGTGTGTGTGTGCACGTGTAACTGAAGGTTGTACTACAACTACAGGGTGTAGGGTGAGATTGACTCTGGGATGGGATGTTGTCTGGTGAGTGGTGACTATGGTTGTTTGAGGATGGCTTTAGAATGTTTCATTACATGTTTACCGTTGGCTGGTGACATTTACATTTGAATGTGACTTGTAATCAAAGTGTGGAGAATGCCCAATGCAATTAGGGTATTGTAAAGTGGTCATACATTTCCATTGATGCTGTGAACCACCCTGGTTGTAAAGTGTAGATTCTCCTGTATAATTTGAAGGGCCAAAGCTCTAACGTTAAACTACTTCACTGTATACAGTATGTCTTCCACTGTCATTCTCCCTGAAACTATTCTGATAGCTTAGCTATTGTGATGTTTAGCGACTTATTTTTTTCTTTCTTTCTTTCTTCTTGTTCTGCCTTTATTGATAGTACACAGTGAAGAGAGACAGGAAACAGGGAGAGAGAGTCAGAGTGACATGCAGCAAAGGCCCGCCGAGCTCGGGAATCGAACCAAGGACACGCTGGCAGGCATCAGAGCCTTAACCACTCAGTTATCGGTGCCCCTCGTTCTTTCTTTTGTTCTTTATTTCGTTCCTTCATTCTTTCCTTATTCTGAGTAATACCGATTATAGCTGTTATAATGGAAGTCAGCAGCAACGACCGTAATTGATGGTGAAGCTAACTATTTATCGGAATACTGGGATAACTACGTGTGTGTGTGTGTGTGTGTGTGTGTGTGTGTGTGTGTGTGTGTGTGTGTGTGTGTGTGTGTGTGTGTGTGTGTGTGTGTGTGTGTGTGTGTGTGTGTGTGTGTGTGTGTGTGTGTGTGTGTGTGTGTGTGAAGGGAGGGTGAGTAATAAGCATGGAATTGGACCTCTAGGCATGGCATTTAATTGGTACTGTGAAACACCCCCTCTCTTTTTTGCAGCGTAGTGGATTCTCCGTCCCCCTGCCTCCTAGTTTGGCTTAGGTGGGGCGCGCGCTCCCATGCTGAGTACAGGTGTGTCCAGCCTGGGCTCGCCTCTGTACCCCCTGCGGAGCACGTATACACACCGGACTATATGGGGTTCTTCTCTTGTGTCCGGCTTCGAACCAGGATAACAAAACTTCAAGTGGTCTTCGGCGGGGCAAGTTAAGGACGGTCGTTGTAGTAACAAGCGTGGGATTGGAAGAGCAGAATTATAACCTTTAGAGTTTTCGCTGTGGTTCCACACCGTCATATGACAGAGCATAAATGGATTAAAGGATTAAAGGAATAGTTCAACCAAAATAAATCTTATTTTCCATCCATTACACACCCCATGAAGCCAATAATTGATGACCGGCGTAGTCTATCCGGTAGAAGACTCAAAGAGTCTCCTGCCGGTCATAGAATTATTGGCTTAAGAATGTGACAAAAACTAAAAAAATCTCCATGAATTCAAGGCTTCATGTTGTGTGTAATTGATAGAAAATAAGTAATTCTTTGGGTGAACTACTCCTTTAAGATCGTTATCCGGCGGGGGCGTGATGAACGAATGATGCATCATTCATACATTTTTGGGCTCTGTTGATGGTTTAATGCTGTAATTATTTTTTCTTCATTGCCACGTAATATCCGCGTACTGTGTGGATCTGTGCTCATGACACAAGCAACCCTTTGAAAAAATATATTTCCAGGTTAATTAATCAAACGAAAAAAATGACCTTTAAGGCCTTTTCATACAACACCTACATAGATCCGTGAGGGTCCACTGCGCTCCTCATGTGAATTGACGTGTTTCAAAATATTTTTTTATTATCAATAGTTTTTAGTCATTATTTCACAAAAACAATACAATTATGCCAGCATAACATAGTATACATAGAAGCAACTTGAATAAAAACTAAACAAAATCAAGATGAATACATACAACACAACACACACACAACATAAAACTAACACAACAAAGGACCAAGAAATAAAATAACAAGTAAACCCACCCACCCACCCCTCCCAGGACCAACGATGTCACGGAAAACAGGGCCAAACACCATGCATACCTGTGCAAAGTTCCCACCATTGTTTAAGGACGGCCTAAATCATGTCCTTGCGTAGAAAAAACGTAAACGCAATTCAACTCTTGACGCATGTAGCATGTGTGCATGAGACGAACGTAAGCAACAATGACATTGACGTGAAGGGAGGGTGAGTAATAAGCATGGAATTGGACCTCTAGGCATGGCATTTAATTGGTACTGTGAAACACCCCCTCTCTTTTTTTTTGCAGCGTAGTGGATTCTCCGTCCCCCTGCCTCCTAGTTTGGCTTAGGTGGGGCGCACGCTCCCATGCTGAGTACAGGTGTGTCCAGCCTGGGCTCGCCTCTGTACCCCCTATGGAGCACGTATACACACCTGACTATATGGGGTTCTTCCCTTGTGTCCGGCTACGAACCAGGATAACAAAACTTCAAGTGGTCTTCGGCGGGGCAACTTAAGGGAGGTCGTTGGAGTAACAAGCGTGGGATCGGAAGAGCAGAATTATAGCCTTTAGAGTTTTCGGCGTGGTTCCACATTTCATGCCAGAAGAGAAAGAATGTGGTGTGGTGACAGCCCCATGCGGAGCGCTCTGCACCGGCAGATAATTCGCTGTTGTCAAAAAAGAAAAGAAAAGCAATTACTTTATGACGATGTGACTTGTTTCCAACCTGGTTCTTGAAACTGTCTCAGTTTCTCCTTTTTGGTTGTTTCATTTTTCAAAAGAGATCATAATACAGCATTCAATTTCTTGACGCCAGCAAAATGATCTCCTGAGATAATTGCAGTTTCCTTTTTCATTGAGATCAGCATGACAAGTTTCAATCAAAGATAAAAATCTCTTCTGAGGCTTTTCCCCCTGTAAACCTAACAATTGTTCTGGGATTCACTTATCTATCTCATCTTGCAGCAAGTTGTGACATATAGTTTACACAATCCAACACTTTCGTTTTGGAGAGCATTCAAATATGATACCACAGAAGATAATCTGTCAAATATCAAATGTTCTATAAAGATCATAGCTGATAAGCCAGCTATTTCTTATAATTAGAAGTATCAAGACGTCAACAAACGTCATAGTGATTCTCCAATGAAAACTCTTCAACAAGAAAATGAATATGTCTGAGACGGCACTTTATTGAATCCGTTTCTTTAAACAAGCTGAAAGCATCTTATAGCTGAAATTCAGCCTCAATTTAGGTCTGGACAAAAAGTAAGAAAGTGACAAATTGTAAAACTAAACTGTTTATACAATCTATAATACAATCTAAGAATAATTCATCTTTATTCCACGTGTGTGTGTGTGTGTGTGTGTGTGTGTGTGTGTGTGTGTGTGTGTGTGTGTGTGTGTGTGTGTGTGTGTGTGTGTGTGTGTGTGTGTGTGTGTGTGTGTGCGCGTGTTTGTGCATGTATGAATTCCATAAGGATCAATTTACCCATGCTTTAATCTATTCTGGGCTGTGCTAGGAGCGTGCGGACTGACCTTTGACACCATTGCAGGTGTAATGATCGTGTTGGATTGTCTGTTTTTGTCCCCAAATGGATAAAGGTGGGACTGGCATTGCTCCGTGACCTCACATCCTGCTCTGACACTGCTGACTTCCTGTTTCCACTGGAAAGGTGCTAGGAGATCAGAGCTGGTCCAGTGTGATAGGAGAGCTGTCTATTTGTCTGCCACTCTCATACAGCAAGTTTCCATGGAATACAGTACACACACACACACACACACACACACACACACACACACACACACACACACACACACACACACACACACACACACACACACACACTTTATAAGCAGTCGACAAGAATTGTAATGAGCGCTACAAACATTTGAGTGTGCTCAAGCACATAAATCCTATTCTGGGAATAATAATAATGATTATAATAAAATAGCAGATCTACAAGCCCACAACATGTGGCAATGTGAAATGTTTTATCAGTTATTTTCAGCAAAGACATTTGGTGTGTAGACTGAGGGAAGAAAGGGGACCAAGTATAGACCCCTGGGGGACCCTGTTTAAGGCAGAACATACAGGCTAGATTTAAGTGCTTAAGCATGGAATCATGCTATCCTTATATTAGAACGTGGTCACACTCATGTCACCATGACTCAGCCATAACCATATAAGGAGTTCCCAATGCAACCACGCCCAAATATGGAGTGTGTTGCCTAACCTCAATGTGTTGTCATGGCATCAGCAAACAAATCAGTCAGCTCCATATATGGACACTAAAGGGGGCATGCCCATTATGTGCAGAAAAGGGACATGGACTGTATACAGAGATCTCCATATATGGGCATAAAAGGGACACGGTCTGACAGATACAGAGATATCCATAAATGGGCATATCAGTTGGATCGGTGGTGCGAAGTAGCTCTAACAGTACACCTATGAAAAAGATAATAATGTACACTTTGATTCTTTCTTACTCTGTTCTTTGCCAGTTAGTTTATTTGTCTCTGATTCATCATTTCCTCATAAAGGAGGTGTTGATTATTTGATTGATAGACAATGACAGCTAGCTTATGGCGTGTCAAGGTGGTGAAATAAAGTAAATCATATTGGTATTCACTCTCACTGTGAATCAAAAACTGCTGAACAATTGGAAATGTTTTGATTGTGTAATCTTTTGTACTCATGCCCACACGTCAGCTCTATGGCATTGATGTGGGTAGGCGCGTGTGTGTGTGTGTGTGTGTGTGTGTGTGTGTGTGTGTGTGTGTGTGTGTGTGTGTGTGTGTGTGTGTGTGTGTGTGTGTGTGTGTGTGTGTGTGTGTGTGTGTGTGTGTGTGTGTGTGTGTGTGTGTGTGTGTGTGTGTGTGTGTGTGTGTGTGTGTGTGTGGTGTGCACTCCTGTGTGCATGTGCATGTATGTGCTCGTTTGCTGAAACCACAGCTGCAACACAGCCTCAGGCTTGTACAACTTTAAGCCTAATTCAGACTAAAGATTTGCGACGTGTCATTTATTTATTTTTTACTAAATTTTTATCCCACGATTTTGTAACCCCATTTTTTTTTACACCCAGTGCCAATTGTCTATGTAATCCTGGGCACTACCTTCCCTCTGCCAACCTAGGGAGGCCAGGGCCGAGCTCATGCCTCGTTCAATGCATGAGAGCCAACTGACCTTCTTGTCACCTGACAGGGGAGAGTTTCCCTGGTTGGACGTAGCGTGTGGAAGGAACACGTTATTCCAACCAGTTCCTTTCCCCTCCATCAGGCGCCCCGGCTGGCCAGGGGGAGGCAGTATAGTGACCAGGATTACTGCATGTTTTTGTGAGGGTACCTACCCTAGGAGACACGCAAACTCCACACAGAGAGGCCCTTTCGCCAACCCCACCTAGGGTATGGGTGCTGATGACGCGGAGGAGAGAACACGCCCCCAGCGCCCACTGCGTCCCCTGCGGGAATCGAACCCAGGACCTTCTAGCTGTGAGGCGACAGCGCTACCGACTGTGCCACCGTGCCCCCCCCCGCGACGTGTCATTTTAGCGTTGGCTATTCAAAAATAGCAGATCTACAAGCTCACAGCATGTCACTTTGTGTGCATCTGCTATTTTTTTTACATTTTTGAAAAATCTTGACACATTTTAACACAAATCTTCTCTTCTGGGGGTCCCTGGCACAAAACATTTTCAGATGGGGGGTACGCGGCCAAATACATATCAATTTTGGGGTCCTTGGCACAAATAAGTTTGAGAACTACTGATTTAGAAGGCCTCTAGAATCGGCCTCAGGTCTTAATGGGTTAAACATAATTCAACACTTGATGGTTGACGCACATGGCTGTGTGTGCATGAGACGAGCACGAGATCGCACTCGCTTGTGGCTCTGCCTTTAACATTGCAACAACCCCCTATACCCGAATGCTCACCCCTCATTAAAAATGAATTACTAGGCTCTCACTTCTTGTGTGAAAAGGCCTTTAGAACGATGCGTAGCAAAATTGCAGTGGTCTGGGTTACCCTTGAGAGGGAAACTGAGCATTCAAATAAAACACATCCAAACCCGTTGTGGGCCTTGTCATTAAAATAACTGAGAGATGGACACACGTGATAGGCTATTATTCAAATCTGGCCCTTATGTTTTGTTAACCACTCCATTCTCATTAAAGATGAAGTGTCTAACGTTTAATTTGCATTTGTGTAAGAGTGAACTGCATCTAAAAGTGGACATTGGTAATAATGTGAAAACTATGTGCAGCACTGTCTGAAAATGACACCTGTTTCAGAATGGATTCTGTCCATGTTGTTTCCCAGACACACCATACTTGAACGTGTAGATGGGAAGAAGCTGTTTTGTTTAGATCATATAATATATGATATATCATATATATATTATATATATATTATATACCAATTTCTTAACCCAATTTATTTTTTACCAAATTCCAGTAACTTATTAAAGTTACTGGAATACTTTTTTTTTAATAAATAAAATTTAATTTTGTTCAATCTGAATGGTAGAGTATGTTAATACAATATAACTCATACAATTGGGGTGGTTGTATCTTGACTCCCTGCTCTTCTATTGAGACATTTAGATCGTGTCAAAGGTCATGTCTCACCTATATCGGACACGAAGTTTGACCCCATGGTCAAGATTACATGTACAGTATCCTCTGAGCAAGCAGGCAGGCTCTATTAGCTCAATGGTCAAATCCGGGGTAGAAGAGGGAAGTTACAGCTTTAACCAATAATGTTATAGATAGGACAGCTAGAAGCTTCTTAAAGTTAGTGAGAAGGAAACAAAAAAAGCTGTCAGTTCCTTATCCATATATTCTTTAACAATTTGTTTTAAAAAATCTATCTCTGACAGCAACTCAGACATTAGATTATTCACCATCCTCAAATAGAATAGTCACTGGTGGTGACAGAGCAATCTTGGAATGCTGAATGGGGAGGGGGTCTTCAGAGGAAGTCATCTACATATTTGTGTGTCCTGTGTCTGTGTTGTGATTCTGGTAGGACTTTATCATCAGTGACTAGATACTGTGTGTGTGTGTGTGTGTGTGTGTGTGTGTGTGTGTGTGTGTGTGTGTGTGTGTGTGTGTGTGTGTGTGTGTGTGTGTGTGTGTTACTATTGTATACTTGTGAGGGACAAATATCTATATAGTAGAATTTGAGAAATAGACATTGACTGTTGTCCTGGTCCTCATGAGAGAATGTTTTTTGTTGTTGTAGTTTAACACATTATGGGGTGTTACGCTTACAACTAGGAAAATATTCATGTTATCAAATAGCCAACCTGCAAGCTCACAACACAGTGTGCGATACTGGCACGCAACTTAGTATGACTCATGCTTTAGGGTTAGAGCTAAAAATGGCAAAACAAATGGTAAAAATGGCATCCATAAAATTGCTGTCCTCAAAAAGTCCTCACAAGTATAGTATTACAAATGTGTGTGTGTGTGTGTGTGTGTGTGTGTGTGTGTGTGTGTGTGTGTGTGTGTGTGTGTGTGTGTGTGTGTGTGTGTGTGTGTGTGTGTGTGTGTGTGTGTGTGTGTGTGTGTGTGCGTGCGTGCGTGCGCACATGGGGTTATTTGAGGGTCCGCAGAATTCCACCACATCCGAATGCCTTGTCATGTGAACACGTTGTCTTTGATCTCATCACTCAGTCCCCTGAGAGCGCAGCGCGGCAGGCGATGACTGAGAGAGATGGAGAGTGACGCGGAGGGGTGGGGGTGGAGGGGGGGGTACGAAACAAAGGCAAGAAACAAAGGGAAGGACAGAGAGCGAGACAGTCAAAGAGAAAATTGAGAAAAGCGAGAGAGAGATTAAGGAAGTGGGGTGGGATGGGGGGATTTGAGTTGGGGGCTTCAGTTACACTGACAGAGAATACGAGGTGACAGGAGAGGGAAGAAGGGGGGACAGCTCATCTACACGGCTCCGTGTCACTGTCACGGCTTGACAGGTGAGATGGGGTGTGACTCTGGATGACAGGATGACATGTCACTAAAAGCTTACTGTAAAATCAAATAAATGATCTAAACAGCACCGTCACTTCCTCAGTCACAACCGAGGCACACTGTTCTTTCTAGCAGCATGTTGAAGCTTTGCAAAGAGTCAACGTGCCCGGCATGTTTTATTTGTTAGTTTTCTCATTTGACGTTCATTATATATTGTATATTTAGCTTGTATATTTATTCATTAATTTCACAGTGGAGTTTTAATTATGTTGCTGGGTCCTGGCTGAGTGTAACAGGGTAGACCATAGTGCCCACAGGGGTTTGCCACCATTTATAACAAAACCGTTGCTTGATGTGTTATTTCAAATGGAATTTTAATTTAAAATTGTTGAAAATAAAATGCTTTTTTACAGACAGTATCACCTATATGTATGTAAGCTATGGTTAAATACATATTCATACACGTAGAACTTAATTGTCTTTTCAGAGTCAATGATGTAGATAATGTGTACGTACTGTACACAGTAGCAAGTTTATACTTTGTCGTCACTTTACCGTAAGCTGTCCTCCATACAGTATGTTGTATACCGTGATGTGAAAAAATGTATCTTCCTCATACAACAAAGCATAAATGAGCCTTTAGGGTGTAGAAGATGAAAGGGATGAGGGACAGGTAATGGATAACATCTTGAATGGAGCTAAGTGTAAAAGGCATGTACCTGGTCCTTGTACATAACAGCTCTGAGGTGTCCTCTGACAAATTGCTCATGTCTTCAGGCCATACAGGATGTCAGGAGGGCAAGGGTCAAGGCTATCAGTCAGGGTCGGGTGAAGCCTGCTCACATGATGGCCACTCTACCACAGTTCAAGTGTGGACACCTTGTCGAGGTATTTGACATGTGTTTTCTCACTGAGAACTATCACATATCTTAAAGTGTAGCTTAAAGGGGTTTCTGCCTAAAACCCTAGATTTTATGCAGATTTATAGGCATATGTAAGCCTAGATTTTCATCCAAATGGCCAACACTTGAAATACTGCTTCTGTAAACTATTCCAATATTTCTTGATTGCACTGGTAACTGGCTTTTATTTGCTGAATCAATAATGCTGCCTTAAGAATCTGGATTGTATATACTGTATGCTTTTTTTTTTTTATATCTTTTGAATAGGGCTTAAAGTGGATAAGCATTATTTGAGAGGGTATCAAGAAACTTCGGAAGTAGTCTTGCACTGGCTTGTAAAAAAAGGTTTATGGTAAAAATAAAGGTACAAGTTGTGTTCAAAGTGATCAGGTGCTCTTAGGGACAAGGTAGTAAAGTGTAAGTAGCCTTGGGAAACAACGGTTCATGAGATATGTGGAGGGACAAGGTAATTGTAGACAAAACGTAAAAAATGTCATAAAATGAACAAATAAAGGCATTTGCATCAGAGTGCCTCAGATTTGTTATATTTACTGTTATTAATATAAAGAATTTAAAGAAAAAAGTACTTTTCCCCCAATGTAAACACATATGAGCCTCTGACAAATCTGTTACATTGGTTTGACATCGCATGTTGACCACCTATTAAACAATTTTCAAAAATGGCCGATCTAAAAGCTCGTAACGCGATGTGATGCGTTGTTATTGATCTGCTATTTTCTTTAATTTTGAACATTTTAGAAAACATTTGCCCATAATGACATAGGTGACAAAATAGGGACGCCCGGTTGCAAGTGGTTCAGGAAGACATGGGCTTGGGGTAAAACTGAAGTACGTGTCCACACATGGTTGTAACTCTGCCCCAGGAAGTGTTTAAAAATAGGTTCACAATGGATTCATACTGAGAAGTGACACTGAATATAAAAATGAGGCAAGCGTTTCTCTATTCAGTGAAAGAAAAGACATTATCAACAGCAAGAATAGGATCCTCTGAAGGCACATAATGATGCATAGCCTACAGCCAGAGAGAGAGAAGCATTCCCACCAACCAGCATGCAAATGCACACACACACACACACACACACACACACACACACACACACACACACACACACACACACACACACACACACACACACACACACACACACACACACACACACACACACACACACACACACACACACACACACACACACACATCCCCTGAAAACCAACTTTACCTGGTTATCCAGTCCTTGCCTCTGGCCTGAAGCTATCTTTAACCCCCTAAACACACACACACACACACACACACACACACACACACACACACACACACACACACACACACACACACACACACACACACACACACACAAACTGTAACTGTAGCCAATTGCCTTTCACTGCTGTTGTTTTGCAACTTTGTAAGGGCTGGAAAGGTGATCTGAGATGATTTTAGCTTATTACAGGAGGACTGTGTGTGTGTGTGTGTGTGTGTGTGTGTGTGTGTGTGTGTGTGTGTGTGTGTGTGTGTGTGTGTGTGTGTGTGTGTGTGTGTGTGTGTGTGTGTGTGTGTGTGTGTGTGTGTGTGTGTGTGTGTGTGTGCGTGTGTGTCTGTGCGAGCGCGCACGTGCGTGTGCGTGTGTCTATACGTGTCGCTGTCTGTACAGTATGTATTCATAGTTACATGTGTGTGTGGTCTGTACATGTGTGCTTTTTTGAATGTGTGTGTGTGTGTGTGTGTGTGTGTGTGTGTGTTGGCTGATAATCTGTCTTTTGGGGGATCCATATATTGTTTCAGTGCAGAAGGAGTAGATGGGCTCCCATAGGAAGCCAGTGTGTCCCAACTGATTGTGGAGCCCTGGGGCTCTACGCTGAAGAAAGGTTCCACGCAGAACAGTTAGCAGTTGGGCCTCTGGGGATGACACTTGAGGTTGCACTAGCACAAGCACTTCCTGGTATCAGATAGATAGGCCATTCAGATTGTCTGTATTCATGTTTCTGTCGGTCAGATTGTTGGCTCTGTCTCTTTTGCCTTCCTTTGCTGTCTGTCTGCCTGTCTGTCTGTCTGTCTGTCTGTCTGTCTGTCTGTCTGTCTGACTGCTTACCTGTCCACCTGTCCTCCTCCTTCTCTCCGATGTATGGGTGGCATTTGAGCGGGTGATTAGAACCACATGAGTGAAGTGATTCTATTTATACTGTGTTATTTTCCGTGTTACTTTTCTTTTGGTTTATTCATCATTATCTTATAACTTCAATGATGGCAAAACAGATTATAATCGGCAATCATGATGGGTCTCAAATGGTCATTGTCACAGTTCATATGACAGACTTATTCAGAGGAAATTCTATCCGTATATCGTCTCTTTGCTTTTGTGTGACTCTGTAGTATAATCAAGTACGGCATTAATTTACGAAAAAAACACAAAAAATATTAAATGTGTAGATAGTAGGTTTCTGGCCGACAGCGATGATATCTATGGTTCCTACTACTAAGTACACACTGGCCAGGTTCCCATGTATTGAGAACCAGTCAAAGCTTATCCAAACTCACCTGCAACATATATCTGTCAAAGACAGAGACAGATTAGCATCACGTGTTCAGACTTCATACCGATGGAGCAATGATAACATTCCATTATGTATTTTAATAACAGGAATGCATAAATTGTTTTAATAAGGTCTAGAGGCATTATGTCATCATAATAAATATTCGGCAAAAATAGGCAAGGCAAACATTCTGTGAAAATAGCAGATCTACAAGCCCACAACGACTTGTAGATCTGGTATTTTAGGGGAAGAGATTTGGTGGAGGAGGGAAAAAAGGAGGGAACCAAGTATTGACCCCTGGGGGACCCTGGTCAGCGTAGTATGTAGGGTTTAAGTGGTTAATTTATTCAAACAATGTCATCCATAATTAATTCCAACCCTCTTTCCCTTTCACACATTTGTACTTGTTTATGTTGTGATGTTTTAATTGTCAAGAATGCATATACAGTACTAGTATCTGTTAAACACCAAAAGGCTTGAGAGCTTATTTCCATTGTTGTCCTTTGGGTGCAAATGTGTGTGTAAACTGAAAGCCATGTGTTGGGGGGGGGGGGGGGGGGGGGTAGCAGAGACATGCAGAAAAATATAATCAAAACTAAAGTAGATAAGAACAATATGGGAACTGTTGAATGGAACCTGTTAGAACTCAACTAATTGAGTTGGAGAGGGAACACAACTCAACATGCCAAGTTCAGTAACAGCCGACAGGGATGTCTTCACTATGCCTGTCATGAGGTCTGCTCAATGCAGACTCCGTCTTATGAAGGTTGATTTATACTTAATCTTACATATGTGTCCGGTGCCAAAAACAGACGATCTACAAGTGATGCGTGTATTATGAGCTTGCAGATCTGCTATTTTTGGCAGGGGACACCATCAAACGATGGAGTATAAATAATTAGGCATTACTGCTATGTGCGCTACTTTTAATAACTTAGATCTGGTTTCTAAATACCCACCCATACAGTGGCACTATATGCGTCTCCGATAAAGTACCGGGGAACTGTTGCCATTGAACTTCAGACACGTTTTTTTTCTTTGTTGTGTTTGTTTCCTGGGCATAAACTAAGGCGTGGCTGCAGATATAAATAGATGAACAATTAACGTCATAGGGGTGTCCTGGTAATTCAGCAGAGTGAGGCGCATTGTGTGTCGTTGGTTCAGGTCCATCTCCTAATCTGTGCTGTCCTTTGCCATTATAACATGTATGATGACAATGACCCTTTTGCAAATACTATTCAGTAATTTGTATAAAGTCGGAAATGTCAGTTGATTGCAATAAGAATATGACATATGTGTGTGTGCGTGTGCGTGCGTGCGTGCGTGTGTGTGCGTGTGCGTGCGTGCGTGCATGTGCGCGTACGTGCGTGCGTGCGTGCATTTGCTTTCACCAGTCTTTGCCTGGCTCTATGCATGGGTGTGCCATCATGCACCCTTCTGCAGTGCTTTCCAGTCAGCCATCATCACCCAGCAGAGAATTAATCTTGTTTGTGGTGGTTGTGACATTGTCATATACTGTACTCTCTCGCAGCCCCCCCCCCTTTCCCCCCAAGCGCAGCTAATGGTATAATTGGCTGTTGGTTTTTCTCTTCATGTGACCACAGGGGCTGATGTTATCAGTCGACCACAGGCGCCAATTCTGACCTCCGCCAACAGAATGGAAGGAGGGAGAGAGAGAGAGAGAGAGAGAGGGAGGGAGATCGAGATCTTGTTTTCTTGGCAACGGCTTGATGGTGCTACCGGCGAAATGTGTGGTCCACTTTGAGCAGCAGCTTGAGAGGGTTGGTGGAGGTTGTGAGTCGCTACTGACGTTGTACTTTATGTGTGTGTATGTGCATGTGTGTGTGTGTGTGTGTGTGTGTGTGTGTGTGTGTGTGTGTGTGTGTGTGTGTGTGTGTGTGTGTGTGTGTGTGTGTGTGTGTGTGTGTGTGTGTGTGTGTGTGTGTTTGTATAGTGACCTGTGTGTCTTGTGATCATGGTATATGTCTGTGTTGTGGCGTCTATACGTTGTTTATTTAAAGAGCCATTTGCAGTCCCAGGTGCACCATCGGACACATCTCATTTGCACACAGACCAATGACTGGTCAGCATGGAGACCTGCACGTTCCAAGACCATCAGCTAACCCCATAGATATAAACGTATAGATAGGACACAAGTGCCCTACTTCCCTGTTCACAGCCACCTACTTGGCTGCTAGCATATATCCCTGATTTGTACTTGGTTACATGCAGTGTCGCACACCTTGAATAACCGATCTACAAGCTCATAACCAACATCATCAGCCACACAAGATGCATGGATTGCATCCTTCCTCTTTCATTTTGTTTGACAAACAAGTGTTTGTTCTATACATTTAATTCTATGGTTAATCCATGCAAACGCATTCAAGAGCTGAATCTACTTCAATCACAACACAATGCCATGAAACATATATTTGATCTGTAACTCAATTGCCGTGTGGCAATGTGATAGAGCGGCCGCTTGTGAATTCGGGAGGTTCCCAGATCCCCCTGGGTTAGTATCGAAGTGTCCTTGAGCAAGACACTGAACCCCTAACTGCTCCTGATGAACAAGTTGGTGCGTTGAAAGGTTGAAATCGGTGTGTGAATGTGTGCATGAACGGGTGAATGTAATGCCCATTGTAAAGAGCTTTAAAACAGTAGAGTCCAGGCAGACTTGGACTTACAAATACTTTGCATCAAGGTCAAGGTCGGCTCAACTACAGCATGCAAAACTCTAGGTTTCTCTTACGTTTGACACATAGCCTTTACACTGTTTACGTTTAATTCTAGCTACTCTTTTAGGCTTTCTTTCATAACATAGCAACGGTCCAGATTTTGCACAGAGATATCGTATCCCCCCCCCCCCCCCAAACAAAGAGAAGAAAAAAAAGAAAACAAAAGAAGAGGTGAGTGACCTGACAGAAAGTCTGCCTGGATTCTACTGTTTTCCCAACTAGAGCACGGCCTTGTTTTCATGTGTTGAAAAGATGAAAGCAACACACTAGATTCTGGAGGGGATAAGAAGGGGACAAAGTGGTGATGGCTACTCAAGTGGTGACTACTGTTTCATAAATAAAGCTATGGCAGGAAACACAGGAAGATTGTTTCCTCCGGCATCTAGATAAATGAGTGTGTGTTTGTGTGTGTGTTTTATTGTTTATATGTACATGAAAAAAATCTCCTCCTCGTTCCACCGACAATACGTTTCATCTCAGCCAATAATTGCAGCAGTGAGTAGGCTACAGAGTGGGATACTGAACATTTTTTCTGATGATCTAAGGGAGGATATCTTGTGAAGATGCGTCAACAGGATGTGAGTCAGTTATTCAGACCATTTTCACAATCAAATGTACACTGTGTAGTCCACTCCTCATCGTAAGAATTGCCCTATTTTTATACGAATTGTAAGAACTGAAATGAACACTGAGGATTTATTTTTTATCACAGCAACAAATCGCAGTGATAGTTTAGATAGATGGCTTGGTTCGTATTAAAAGTAATAATGTTGTATGAAATAATGTTTTTATGGAAGTAGTTCATGATATGTAAAGATTTGTTTATCCAAAACATGACACTCTTTGTGTATGTTATAATATAAGTATAGAGTGTGTTTCTGTTATTCATATCTATTAGAGTTCTGTATGACATACACAAACTTACATGCGCACTTGCATGTATTTATTTGTCCTACTTGTGTCTGCCAAAAGATTACTGGTAGTTACAGCTGATAATCTGCCAACCTTTTTGGCAGCATGCCATTGTCATTGCCATGTGGCAATCTTGAGAGAGAATCATTTTCCAAAGAAGACAGATGGGTAATTGATTGGCAATAGAGCGCAAACATGTCATTTTCCAAAGAAGACAGATAGGTAATTTGACTAGCAATAGAGCGCAAACATGTCATTTTCCAAAGAAGACAGACAGGTAATTTGATTGGCAATAGCACGCAAACATGTCATTTTCCAAAGAAGACAGGCCATTGCGGCATGTGGCTTCAGAATGCCCAAAATATGAAGAAAAGAGGGAGGCCACAGTAATTGCTATCTGAGGAAGAGTTTACACTCAAAACACTTTGCTGAGTGGTCTGTATGTACATTGTACATTATTGTGTCTGTAAGCCTAATCTTCTTCTTCTGTCGTATATCCTTGGATCTTCAGCTCCGTTCAGCAAGCCAGTCCAGTGTGTCATCATCCAGGTCAAATAAAACCACAGTCGCCAACGTCCCACACATATCCTCAGGCGATTGAGGGTTGTTCACTCCTTACGGGGGAGGTGCTAGCAGGAGCATCTGTGGGATCCTTGATGTAGTGGTGAAGCCTGAATGGTTCTGCCGCCTTCCACAGGTCCCTCCATCTTCCCTTCACCCAGGAAGCCTTGGAGGTGTCAGCTGGTAGTTGTGTGGAGCAGTTCTTGGACATGTGTGGCAAAGGGGTGACAGGACTTGAGGCGCGTGCGCTGTGGTGTCTCCGTGACGATCTTGTGGAGGAGGTGGGATTCACTCATGTGCCTTCCGGTCAAGGGCCAGCGTGGCTGCTTCTCGTCTGGGTCTGACCTCTGCTGGAGCCATTCCAGCGAGGACAGGCAGTTGGTTAGTTGGAGTGGCTCGTAGACATCTGTAGACAGTCCGTAGGGCGGTATTGAGGGCAGCATCCGGCTTCTTGACATGAGTGCTGTGGCTCCAGACCGGGGCACAGTACTCGGCGACGGGGAACAGCCTCGGTGGAGATGCCAGCTAGACGCTGTAGCAGTGCAGCACGGGTGGTGGTCTTTCCCTTGACACTGTCCAGAGAAATGTCCAGGTGTCCAGGTGTATGGGACAAATTTGACACTTTGTTAAGGCATATATTTCATATATTTCAGTTAGTTTTGTACACCATTATATTCCCATTTTATACTTTTTTTTCTATATTGGTTATTTTCGTATTAAGTCTACAGTTTTATTTCAGTTAACTAATTTTTATTTCTTCCCACACCTAGTTTTAGTTTTCAGTTTGGTTTCACTTAACTCTAATTACCTTGGTTGACACTGATGAACTTAAATGAACAAACGCATCCTGCCTGACCCAGGCTGAGCATAATGTAGCTGCACAAAACAAAAGCACTCAGAGGAGAGACCCTGGTGCTGGTGTACCACGCTGATAAGGAAGCTGCTGTACTGTACTGAAAAAGCTCTGCTGTATTTTATTGCATCAGGACGTATACAGCTGAAGATGTGATTGATCGAAACGTTGACGATGCAATAAAATACAGCGGCGCTTTTTCAGCATTACTGGTGTGTAGACTCTACTTCCCTTTGTGGTACCGCTGCTTGCAGTGGTGTAAAGTAACTAAGTACATTTACTCAAGTACTGTATTTAAGTACAATTTTTAGGTATTTTTTACTTTTCTGGAGTATTTCCAATTGTCTGTACTTATACGTACGATACTTATACTCCACTACATCTCAGAGGCAAAAAAAAAAAAAAAAAAAAACAAGTCACTAGCATAGAGCCCTGATGGACTCCACTCAACCATATGGGGTGTAAGTGGTTAATGCACACAACAAAATGAAACACTCCCGGTGTGTAACGGCCTTTGGCCAAAAGGCTTATTTCCATCTGTAGTCCCTGGCCATGTTTCAGATCGCTCTCCAAGTAGACTAAGACCAAGATTAGAACCAAAACAAAAATAGAGCTGAACCATGACAAGCACACAAGTAACAAAAAGGGAATGAAGAGGAACCCTTTCCTCTGTACTAGCAGGGTTCCCTGTGAATGTAATCTTCGCTAATCTGCGCTAGTCAGACTATAAGGCAGGGAGAGATACTGCCTTAGGCTCTAACGGAAACGCATCAGGCCATAGTCTGATAAGGGCTGTGACGACCTCTCCAGCCCTCTCCAGGAACGACATGGATGGAGTGATAGCAGCACACCGGTTTCTTAGAACATGCGACGCAGCAAACATTGTCAAAAGGGAGATCCTGTCCTCTCATCGTCCTCTAGCTTATAGCGAAAGGTTGCTGTTTCCTGATCGTGTGTTGATTAACCCATTAAGGCCGATTCTGCAAAATGTCTTCTAAATCCTAACCGTTTTTTGAAAAAGCCTATGTTGCTACAGTTGCTACATCAGTGGTTCTCAAAATATTTAGTTCCAGGGACCCCCAGAAGCAAAGATTTGAGTTACAAATGTTCGCTTTAGAAATATATGTATTCAGAGATTTGCACAAATTTGCACAATGTTTCAAAAATAGCAGATATACAAGCATTGTATATCTGCTATTTTTGAATATCCAAAGTATATAATAACACAGATGCGTTCCTCGTCTTAATGGGATAAATGCTTGTTTTCATCAAACTACAAATGATGAGCTTTTGGTTGAGCTACAGTGATATGCGTGTCTTGAACAACGCCTACACATCACTAATGATAGGTTATCGTGCTAATGTGAGCTTTTGTGCTATCTTGGTAACATTAGCTGCGGATATTTGCCTTGTGGTTCAATGTACGCACGTAGCAGCATGAGCTGAACTGTGATTCATCTACTTTTGTGCGGACAGAGAATAGAGGCAGAGATACAGACAAACTCTGTTCTAGACTGTTAAAATATTAAGAACAACCGCATGTCAGATCAGTGTGGAGGTCATTGCTTGTACCAATGATAAAAACCATTACTCCTCCTATGACCTAGGGGATAGGTCCTTGATTTGATTTAATTTTGATTACTTGGGATGTCAGAAAAGCAGAATGGGCTATGGGATGTCTTGATAGTTTAGGCAACATACAGAAGCTATACGTAATATAATAGTGTGCTGATAAATTAGGATGCCGAGCTGGATGCACTGCTGAAACCAGCCTTTGTCTGCTATTGTCCAATACAAAGTGGATTGAAAATGCTCTCTCAGTTTTTGTTAATGATAAATGTACAACATGAGAATGTATGATGAACTTTAATTAAATTAATTAAAGTTCTTATAAAATATAGTGCACAGATCTTTGAAACATGCAACATCATGGATGGAATAATAACAACTGGTCTATTTTGCCAGATATCCCAGCATGAATGTCAATGATTACTACACAAATACGACTTGCTTTAACTCTTTCCTCGCTGAAACCGCCTGAGATCTCTGCATATTTAGTGAAGTGAAACATGGAGGATAATGGACTGAAACTACTGATCCAGGAACAGAAGTCACTCCATCACAATTTACATACATTACACTTTTATAGTTGTTTTCTTTGTATTAGTTTTTTCTTCTTCTTTTTTTCTTCTTTGTATTGGAAGGAGGGTGGGCATTTGTAAGCCTTTATTTGAAACAGTTGTTTCAAATAAACTTTAACTGAGGACTCACTAACAAGGGTATTTTGCGCCCTAACCACTTGGGTATAAGGACGCCCCCACACATTAAACTTTTAACACGGTCAGATCTTAATGCGGCATACTTGTCAAGAAAGAATTGAGTAAACGGAGGTGTGTGTTTCTGTGGCTGTGTGTGTGTGTGTGTGTGTGTGTGTGTGTGTGTGTGTGTGTGTGTGTGTGTGTGTGTGTGTGTGTGTGTGTGTGTGTGTGTGTGTGTGTGTGTGTGTGTGTGTGTACACACACACTTTGCTTGTTAAAACAGACTATTAAAGGTTGGAGACAGACTTGGACAAACAACTGTTATCTGAAGTGGACCCCATTAGCCTTCTTGATGTAGAAAGAGAGAGAGGGGGGAGGGGGTAGGGAGGGGTGGAGAGGGAAATGGAGAGAAAAATAGTGTGCGTGTGTGCATGTGTTGAAAAGAGACAAAGGAGTTAGAAGGAAGAGAAACGTGTAAGAGTGTCAGAAAAGAGGCAGAAAGAGAAAGGGATATCGGAAGAAAACAGTGGATGTGTGTCTGTGTGTGAGCGTGCGTGCATGCATGGATGCGTGCGTGCGTGCGTGTGTACGTGTGTGTTTGTGTGCAGTGTGACAGGCACAGGGAGGCCACAAGGCAGGCAACAGTGTGTTCAGCAAGGTCAACACCTATATGAAATGACAAATGGGGGGGGTCCCATTTTCAAAGGCAGAAAGATTAATGCATACTCCCTAAGCCCTGTGCAAAAACATTCTAAGACCAACTTGGGGGTTCTCCGCCTCTCCAGGTTAAAGGAGGCAGTTTAGCGAGCTAACATGAATTAGCGTGTCAGATTTATCATCTGTGCTCCAAGACATCATTCTCCACAAATAATGACAAATTAAGACCGAAACGCTTGCCGTGGACGGACTCACAACCGATGAATGAGCCTCAGGTGACCTTACGATGAGTTCATGCACACTTCCCATTCATTGTCAGTGAAGCGATTACATACCTTTCTTGGCTGCATTCCAAAACCAAACTCTCGCTGTGGAGTATCTTTCTGGGTAAAACTGTTTTGGGGACAAATATCTCCCCAACCAAGCTATTAACATCACACATGCAGTAGGATTAAAGGGAGATTTTTCCTCTTTCATTACTTGGCCCTTTTGAATGAAAATAGCATTGTGTCTAACACAGCTTAAACACAAATGCCGTGTGGAAAGGATATCAACAATAATAGCCCAGAATGATAAAGAAAGTAGAGAAGAAGAAAAGAAAGAAAGTAATATACCGTCTTAAAGTCTTACAATTGTAAGACGTGTATGAATCATACAATTGCTGCAGCAAAAACACATTAGGTCCTGTTTTGGAAAATTACCTGTAAGTGAGTGGATTTGTGTGCTTGTGTATGGGCACGCTGTGTGTGTGTGTGTGTGTGTGTGTGTGTGTGTGTGTGTGTGTGTGTGTGTGTGTGTGTGTGCGTGGGTGCGTGCATGCCTGAGTGTGTGTGTGTGTGTGTGTGTGTGTGTGAGAGCATTTGTAACATTATGTCGGGCTTAACTCACAAGAAAGTAGTACTTGCACTTTCTTTCAAATTGCCCCTGCAGCTGTTCTGGTCCTAAATCTCATAATGGCTTAAATAACAGCCCCATCTTCGTGACTGAGATTTCAAAGGCCTGGCATTTTGAATGCACCGTACACCACCAAGACCCAACACACGCATTGGATGACACGCATTTGGCTGATTATAAAACATCTTTGCACTGGAAGAGTTGGGAGCGTGGCCACAGAATAAATAGCAGCTGGGTAGGTAAACTGGGGGAAACTGGTTTATTACAAGTAGTGCAGACTCACTAAGCGAGTCAGACCTGTATGGAATAACAGCGTAAGCCTATACTTATAGACTTTGATGTGCTATTTTATAGAAATGTTGTCAAACATTTTAACATTTGGACATTTTGGAATTGTTTTGAAAAAAACAGTTTTTTTTGGAGAATTTGCCCAAAATAGCAACACCAGGGTTAATGTGGTTAAAGCCCAGTGCCATCATTTGTGTTTATTGTATTTTGATTTGATTTATTTTCGCTTATCCTAGTGCCGCGGGTGCAACGGATATTATAAGTGAACCACATGTCTACAGATGCCTAACCCACACGTTCTGTACTTTCAGTGGTGCTGACGGTATTTACAACGAGTGATAAAAGTACAGCCACTAGATTTGCATGTTTGCCTGTACTTGTACCTAGACAAGAGGAGTGATTGTACATCATCTTATTTAGGCTAATCTTGGTTAATTATGGGTTGTGTGTGTGTGTGTGTGTGTGTGTGTGTGTGTGTGTGTGTGTGTGTGTGTGTGTGTGTGTGTGTGTGTGTGTGTGTGTGTGTGTGTGTGTGTGTGTGTGTGTGTGTGTGTGTGTGTGTGTGTGTGTGTGTGTGCGTGCGTGTGTGTGTGCATGTGTGATGGCTGTCGACCACAGTTCTAAAAAAGCACACACCCATTGTAACCGCCAGTGCTCAATGTAGTGGATGCAAAGAGAAGAAGAATAACAGCAGTGATCATGCTTTGTAACTGTGTCAATGCATTGTTCCTTTGTACCCACATAAGTTATGGCATATTTCAAGTAAGTCAATCAGTATTTGTAGTCATGGCCCAGTCCTGAACCGATAGCCAAATTCTATAGAGCAACTTTTAAACAGACCTTACACTTCAGAGACAATGAGATGTTTCCCCAAACACAGGATCTAAGGATGAGCGGGGAAAAAAAGATGGTGATAAACATCACTTAAAGTTGGAGTGCCACAGGCCTATTTCCTCCTAAATAATGATCACTGGTATTATACGTATGTAGATTTCTTTCTTCCCAAAACTGTACAGTTAACCACTTATGTCTCTAACCACCCTGTATTATACTTCATCATACAATGGTGTTGCACCCAAGTAGCGGAAATACTGTGTGGGTGAATCTGTGAAGTTAGTTGACAACATGTCACAGTGTGATGTGTTCTGAGCTTGTTGGTCGCCTATTTTCGTTTGAAGACTTTTTGCAAATTATTTTTGCACATTTCAAAAAAAAAAAGTTTTTGTTTATAATGACAAAATATTATATTGGATTGGATTTGACTATGAAATGACAGTACTGAGTATAGCAGCCCTCTGTGTTTATGCAGAATGTGTGCTTGTGTGTTTGGTGAGTAGAAATCACAGCACCAAATTCATAAATGAATCTCTCTCTCTCTCTCTCTCTCTCTCTCTCTCTCTCTCTCTCTCTCTCTCTCTCTCTCTCTCTCTCTCTCTCTCTCTCTCTCTCTCTGCTCTCCCCATACACATTGTTCACCCCTCATCCTCAACAACCCCACTGATGAAGAGGACTCTCCTGCTCTCAGTCACTCATCTCCTCTAGCCCCCACTTTTCCCTATTGTGTATATGTGTGTGTGTGTGTGTGTGTGTGTGTGTGTGTGTGTGTGTGTGTGTGTGTGTGTGTGTGTGTGTGTGTGTGTGTGTGTGTGTGTGTGTGTGTGTGTGTGTGTGTGTGTGTGTGTGTGTGTGTGTGTGTGTGTGTGTGTGTGTGTGTGTGTGTGTGTGTGTGTGTGTGTGTGTGTGTGCGTGCGTGCGTGCGCGTGCAATGCGTGTGCGTGTGCGTGTGTGTGCAATGCGTGCGTGTGTGTGTTGTGGAGGAGTATAATTGGCCGAGCCTGCGCTGGGGAGAGCAGACCTATTGTCTGGGGACACAAAACTGTCTCTCTGTGTGTCTGCAGCACTGCAAGGTCAAAAGGACAGACTGTGCGTAGAGACACACACACACACACACACACACACACACACACACACACACACACACACACACACACACACACACAAACAGAGGGCTCTCCTCACTCATCCTACAGGCCCCCAACAATCAGCGCAGCTACCTGGGAAAGGTAATTATTTGCTCTCCTGTCTGTCCTCGTGGCTTCAATGCTGTGGCTGAGAGGAAAAAAACATTGTATAGAAACATCGTGTCTCTTTGTCCAACAACCTTCTGGCTTCATGGGTTCCGTTAAATTCAATCCCTTGCACCTTTTTTAGTTCATTATCTGTCTTTATTTTGTGCCTTTTCTGGTACAAAATAATATATTTTTTAGCACGGAAAATAATTTAATTGTTTAATTTGTCCATTCTTTCTCTCTCTCTCTCTCTCTGTCAGTGGGGGTTTAAAGGCTCCAGGTGCAGTAATGATGCAATTATATCCTTTTTATCTCTCTCTGACATTTTCACGTTGGCTCTGCTATCATTCAGTTGATCTCATTGCACTTCAAATAAATGGATCGCAGAAACACTTGAAAAGTGTGAAATGCAATGTTGATGCCACACAATGGTCCATTTGCAGCTTGCATACAGGAGTATGACGACATCTTTCAAATACCTTATAAAAATAAACGTGAGAATAAAACATGCAGGCTTATACAAATACATGTGCCAAACAAAACAGCAGCCTACCACCAAGACAAAAACAACCACTTGGGATTTTTGGTTTCTGTGTCGTTTACTCGTGTTGGTTCACAGGCGCTTTGGTTTCAGAAGGGGGGGTGGGGGTGACTCCAGCTATTCAGATTAGCAGCGATACGTCCACCTGGAAAACAGGTGAGTCGATGGAGCAAAACCACCTGGATATGAACGATGGAGACAAGACTGTGTCAACAAACATACCTGTTGACCCCAGAGACCTGACGTCTGCGCTGAGGTCACACTGCCTGACTGCTACACAGAGGAATGTTAAAGACTCACTCACTCTCTCTCTCTCTCTCTCTCTCTCTCTCTCTCTCTCTTTCCTCACTCTTCCTGCCTCTCCATCCTTCTCCTTCATAGACTGTGTGAAGTGTTATTTTAAGATTTCTAGCTTTTCTAGCGTACACACCTTTTTCATTATGAGTCTCCCACACCAACATTTCACTTCATATACACGTATGAGCATGTGACCAATAAAACCTCCTGATTCTTTAATCCCTCTCTCATTACACGTTTTAGTTGCTGTATGTATGTGTTGGGGTTAGGTGATGACACATATGTCTTATCCTGTCGAATTAATGTTGCTGCACTCTCTGCTGGTCTGACATAATTGTTAACATAGCTCTCTCTCTCTCTCTCTCTCTCTCTCTCTCTCTCTCTCTCTCTCTCTCTCTCTCTCTCTCTCTCTCACATACACACACACACACACTGGTTCCACCTTCTTTCAGATGCTTCAGTCTCAGATTACCTGAGGCTTGCCACAATTTCTGATTTTCCTGTCAACATAAAAAGTTTAAATCAAATCCTACGTACCAACGATCACAACATACAGTAGACCTTTTATCCAAAGAATAAATCTAGCAGTGCCTGCCTACCTGTGCTAACAGACTGTCTACATCAAAGCCTGGTAGATCTGTAAATGTTGTGACATTAAGAGCAATTAGAGACCTCCGGTTATTCAGTTTCTACTTCCTGGAATGAAACTGTGTTGCTAGGTAATAATAGACACGTCTGTTGACAGGCTTGATTTGTAGTGGTTGCCTGGCAACATTGGCCAATTGAGCGTTATATAATGTTGTTATTGTTTTGTTTTTCCCCCCCACTAAAAGTGCTCTATGATGCTGTACCCATATTGGCAAAGTATGCTATCTTTTGTACGGTGTTACTGAGGGTCAATATAAGTTAAAGGGATAGTTCACCCCCAAAATGACTTTTTTTATATCGATTAGCCACCCCATAGAGACTTGAATTCATGGATATTTTGATGACCAGCGGACCGGTAGGCACCGGTTCCGGCACAAAGGAGACTCTTTGTGTAACCTACCGGGGTGAACTATCCCTTTAATTTACAGATAATTTTTGGGGTCTACAGATCCAGAATGGTGCTGATGCTATATACCATATCCAACACAAAGCCCTTTACTGCACAGTAGGTGTGAAATGGAAATAGTTCCATATCAGGAAACACTGCAGCTCTCTCCAGATAGATGACTACAGGAGGACACTTGTCATTTGTCCAACAGTAACTCAGAGAGGGTACAAATGTTACCCTACCATATCGTCACTGTTTGGTGAAACCTTGTATGTCCCAAACTGTTACTTTTCAGGAAATGGAAAAAAAATATCTGTGTTCCAATTGATCTAATGTAGTAGTTATTTAGACACAAGCTCTTGTTAATCATTTCATTGGTTCAATATTTATAAAACCCACAGACACACTTATCCACTTTCACTCAGCAACAATAGCAGATCTACAAGCTTGTTTAGCTACTTTTGTGTGACAGGATTTTGCATGATGAAGTAGGGCATTAGTGTACAAAAAAAAAAACATAAAACGTTGAAATCTTTTGAATAATAGTTTCTGCCAGACGGCAGCAATATGTACACTTCCCTGAGCTTAATGAACACTGAGGATTTGACTGTGTATGATCTGTATGGGTGGCCCCCAGTGGGAGATGAACTCCTAACCTTCACGCTGGATCCCATATTCAGACAGGATACACACAATACATCAGGCCTTGCCCTCACGTTCACCCAGGGTGTGTGTGGTGACGCTCTTTAGCTTCTCTGTCGCCCATGACACGCAAAGCAAAGAGATGAGGTATTTCCACGAGCACTATGTCAGCTCATGTGCATGAACATTTGAATTTCTCCTGATTGCTGTTCGCTTGGGGTTTCTTTTCAGTTTGACACGTTGGCCAAAAGTTTGTTATTAAGTTATGGATCACGGACCCTGTTTCTGGCAGTTCTCCAAATGACATACAGGCACAAAGTAAACCCTAGCTGTTTTTAAGTCTAAGTTAAACACATATTTATTTAACATTGCTTACTTTACCCAATGAAAACCCAAGTCTTGCCTGGGCTTTAAATGAGATGTTCTGTCGCTTATGCTCCTTTATCGTATTTTGATTGTATCTATTCTCTATCTCTTTTTAAAGTGCTCTGTTGCACTCTGATTGTATTTGTTTTTATTCTGTAAAGCACTTTGAGTTACCTTGGTGTATGGAAGGTGCTGTATAAATAAAGTTGCCTAACATGCTCTGTGTTCATTTGACTTTAAGAGTGGGTGTATTTGTCACTCACTTATACAGGTACAAGCAGCAAAATGTTGGTGTAGCATGATCTACAAAGACTGTACAACAATGCAGTATACACAAGATAATGATCGAGATAATACTGGATTGTATCAAATAAAATCAAATAAAAAGAACAAGAACATTTTGGTAAAACAGGATATAACATTTGGTTAAAATGTAAACGCAAGACACACTCTAACCTGTAGAAAAGAATCTTAGCTGTAATGGGGAATGTTCATAATTAGGGGGGAGGGAAGATTTGCTGGATTTAAAGAGTCATAATTAGTTATCAGATTTGGATCTTAGGATGAGAAGTTTATGGAATTACTGGGCTAATAGAACAATAACACGAGAACATGTAACACTATACAACGCAAGCACGCACGCGCGCACGCGCGCACGCACGCGCGCGCGCGCACACACACACACACACACACACACACACACACACACACACACACACACACACACACACACACACACACAAGTTTGTGTTAAATAACCAAAGATGTCAGCCATCATATGAGTCCCTTATAACACTCACAAAGGCGCCACAAAAGGCCTGATTCTGTCCCATTGTCACGCATGTTCCTAGAATATCATAGTTGTTTAGTGAAGTTACACAGCACCGGCCACTGAAAGCTGAGCTAACTGGAGCAGCCAAGATGGATAGAGAGGGCTATCCCTTTTTTTCCCCAGAGCACAAGGAGTGCTCCTAAACGGATCAAATATACGTTATGTTGCAATCAAAACCATTGCATCTCTCTTCTTTTGGACTTGTGTTGGTGCTGTGTATTACCTACCTCTTAGAGGTG